>NC_132918.1:81398296-81702107 GCF_047675955.1 Chlorocebus sabaeus
AATGTAGAACACACTCAACCATCCTTGGCAAATGGTATTTTCTATTGAATTGTAATCCAAGCAGGCTTAGAAATTCTGCCTGATGCTTTTTCCTCCTTCTCTTCTCATTTGAGGGAATGACACTTTTAATGAAGAATCTCTGCTGATTGTCTGTTGTTTAGAAAGACTGAGCTTACCTTTCTCTGAACATCTGCTATCTAATAATCACTTTGGGAAGTAGGTTGTTTCATCCCCATTATAAAGATTAAAAACAGCTCAGAGAGCTTAGTTCCTGGCTCAGGGCCCTTCAGGTGGTAACTGGCAGAGCTAGGATCTGAGTCTGGGCAGGTCTGTATAGTTCCCTTGGCTAAGCTTACCCCAGTACACAACCATAGCTCTCCAGTGATTGGTGAGCTCTCTGGAGCCCTACTTCCTGCAGATGAAACACTGGCATGATCAGACTGTTTTGGTGTGGTTACAAGATTAAGCAAACAAAAATACAGACAAATAACAAGTAACATTTAGTATAACCATGTCACAAAGCAGTATTTGTGTCCTGTATTCTGTCTGACAAGCCTATTTTAAGGAGGATCTTTGTTAAATTACCTTATTCACTGTACCCCCAGAAGACATCCTGGCTCTTTCTTTTAGATGCAACTAAAAAGCTACTTCTGTTTATTCATTCCTTAAGGGAAATGGCCAGAGCTGAATAATTTCTGAACCCACCATTAGTGCTTGGCATGAAACTTTGTATATCTAGAAGTAGTAGACAAATAGGCAGTGAATAAATTTCCTAAAGTTAAGATAGACAATCTTACTTACATATGGTAAAATCACTCATAATGATGTTTAGATCAGCAAGATAGGGTATTAGTAATGGGTAAGAAGAAATAGAAATAAAAGGAAAGGGTAGTAATGAAAATGAGTTTGGAACAATGAATATAAAAATCCAAATCATGAAGATTTGCTGTATATAGGTAACAGAGAAGCATATGGTTCTACCACAAGCTGGCTTGGGCACCTTGCCTATTTCTCAACCTAGAAATGTGAATAGTTGTAAATAGGAAATATCCTAGCATCCCCTTGTTTCCCCACCGCCAGGGCTGCAGACTTAGTCTTGACAAGCTTAGGGACAAGTCTGACTTGGCAGGGCACCTGAAAAGCTCAGTTTCATTTTCTGGTAACTCAGCCTCACCCCAGAGGACTGCTGCCCTAGATTTGGACATCGTATCCTGGTTTTGACATCATGGAAAGTACTCATGGTCTACTAAGACAGAGACACTTGAACTCATTCTCAATCGTCCCATTAGGGACTAGATTCTATCCTGGAACCCAGTGGCAGCACCTAGCTCCCTTCTCCAACATGTCTTTGTTTCACTTAACAGCCTGGATATCATCATGTTGCTTTGTGTACTCCTATTTCCTTACTCGGGTTATGAGTTAAGATATTTTATCACCCCCTTTGAGTAACACTCTTTAGTAGATAATAACTTTGCTCCACCTAGATCTGTTTGGATCCTCTTTTGTCATTTTTGTATGTACACACACCATTCAATATCCCTTTGCTTTCAATTGATACAACATCCATTTCAAAGAGAACTGTCTGCAGACTTTCATAGCCCCATCAACTCACAGCAAGAAAAGACAGAGTATCTAGGAATTTACATTCTCCCCTTGTCTTGGGCAGCCTACCAGGTTCAGGAATATGTAAACCCAATCTCCTATGCCTTGGGGTTTCCTTGGGGCATAACTTCATGGTGGCATAGCTCACGCTTCAGAGTTTCCCTGTGGGATGAGGCTGAAAACTACCTTCTGTGGGACTCTGCTTGGCTTCCTTCCTTTCCTTGTTTCCTGCACTGCTTTACTGGTTCCCTCTAAAAGCACTCCCTTAATAAATCATTGCAAATAAATCCTTGCTTAGGTTCTACTTCTAGGAAACCCAACCTAAGTCACCCTACACCATACTTGTTGCCCTCTTGTTATGGAATTGGACTAGTCCAGAATCTCCTGGATCTCCCAAGTAGGCAGGTGTAGTCACAAATTAAGGTTATTTCCACCTTCCTGCAGGGGCTTGTAATGCCAGTAAATACAAGAGTAGCTTCTAATTCATATTTTGCATTACTGTCTCTCAGCAGGAGATGCAACAAGCATTGTGAGGCTGTGCTAATCTCCATGCAAACCACTAGCTCTTTCCCATTTAGAAATCAAAGCTTTTCATCAAATTTTATTAGTATTGGAGTGCTGTTGACTCTGCCATTTGAAATTTGTTTCTGGGACATTGATTTACTACCTGTTATGTTAGTGCTGTATATTTATAATAAGATACCTGAATTTTATTGTTCCATCCTTTTAAATTCCCAAGACATGCAAAGAAAAGAAGTTCATTGTGCTTCCAGTGGGACTGATTCTCAGGGAATTGTAATACTTTATTTCTCAGAAATAGTTGGACTCTGTGGCAGTGAAATTGTAAGATGGATGGGGTTAGAAAAGTGAGTGTTGTCTCCCATTAGAAACTTGATAGGGGAAATAAACAAGCAAGACTTGATCAAGACCATCCAGGGAGTCAATGACAAGGAAAGAGGAAAAGCATCTCAAAGCTGTGTGCACTCAGCAAAGCAGAACTTTTCTCTGTATTTAAAGTCTGTCATTCGGGCAGGTGTTCTCTGTGTCAAATCTTCCCCAAACAGAAACAAGATTAGTCCTTTTCTCTTCTGCGTCCCTACAATCCTCTTCTGAAGTTCTTGAGAGAAATCGCAAGAGATAGAGTTTCCAATACTATCTTGAGCCATTTGAGAGCTGATGCTGTCTTATTTCTCTCTTAATTTCTAATCCTAAGCAGTGAAGCATTTTTATAGTGATTGTCTAAAGAAAAAACTATACTGAGTAGAACTCAATAAGGTGCTATCCTTGCCATCAAAATATTACTGACTAAGGAAGGAATGGGAATGATGGAAAAGATTAATTGATTCCAGCAACAAAAAAAAAAGATCAGGATGTTCACCCTTTACACTTTCTCATTATGGAATTAGACACATCCACATTCAAAAAGGGATGTGGTGCTGAAAAGATTAAGGGGCTTCATGACTGCCATGGTAGTATGATCATTCATCACTAGCTCAATCATTCTTTCACTGTCTGTTTATAAACATAAGCTTTGATTCTATGAGCAACTCAGTGTAAATAACACAAATGGCTATCCATCTAGAGATGACTCTGGGCATAAATCAGATAATTATACCTGGAAATGGAGAACCAGAAAAGACTAGAATGCATGCCCACTGAGTGGATGAACTGTTAAGGATGGCCCCAGGAACATGAGGAAAAGAGGCAAGTGAGGAAGGCAGAATGTATCACCAAAAATGTGTTCATTTAAATGGATGAACTCCACAGACAACACTAAACTATAGAAGAAGACCTGAAAGGGTAGATTGTATGATTATTTTTATACAAAGTATGAAAATAGACAAAGCCAATCTTTTCTATGCAAAGTTAGAGTAACAGTTGCCCTTCTATGGTATAGACAAGCACTAGAAGAGATGAGGGCTCTGTGCTGGGAATATTCTGTTTCTTGATCTGGGTTCTGGATACATGAACTTATTGTTCATAAAGTTTCAGTATGCTATACACTAATGGGCACTTTTTAATTTATATTAGTCTTTATTAAAAAGGAGAACTGCAATTGGCTTTTGGCTGAGAGAGCTTCCTTTCCCCACCCCAAAATATGAAAGGAGAGACAGTTCTCATTTCTTAAATTTCAGAATATTACCAAGAATCATTGTCCCAACAGTGAACTTTGGAGGAATTCAAGGTTGGAGCTCATATTGAAGCTTACTGAGTTGCCTTCTGGAGAAAAGTCCCAGCATACTTCTTTCTCCCTTCAATTTCTTCTTGAATATAGACAGCTTATAAATTGAAACACAACTGAGGCAGAACCTTATGCTCTGAAAGGAAAGGACATTGGAGAATCTGTACTGTGCTGGAAATATGTGATGATCTCTTATTCTCATTAATGGGCTTTCTCTGAACTGCCCTTCCTCACACTAGAGGGTAAGAGCCAAGCATTATTCTATTGTATTTCATCAAAGCCAAAATTTGCCTTTCCACCTTTTATGTACATATTTGCACATGAAGAGAAATAACCATAGATTTCTGAGTCTGTCTCATCCTGAACCCTGCTATTTAATATTTTATTCAGTTTTATGCTTGGATTCCAATTATTTTCTGTATGTTCCTCATTCCTAGCTAAAATCAGCTTCCTATGGAAAGTTTGTCTATCTAGGGCTTGCTTCTGTCCCTAGGCAACATAGGTTTCATAATTTGCCTTTCATCCTAAACAAAGAGTTCCAGAGTCTGCACGATCCATCTCCTCTGACAGCCTCATTTCCTCCATCTTGAAATGCTTACACAGATTCCTAGAAAAACTTCGAGTTACTTTGTCAGCATGTCACTTTATTAGTCTGCCCCAGCTTCCATAAGAGAACACCACAAACTGAGGGGCCTAAACAAAATACATGTATTTTCTCTCAGTTCTGGAAGCTGCAAGTCCAAGATCAAGGTGCCATCAGGGTTGGTTCCTGGGGAAGTCTCCCTCCCTGGGTTGCAGACTGTGTCTTCACATGGCCTTTCTTCTGTGCACATGTGGAAAGAGAGCGTGATGGTGTCTCTTCCCCCTTTTTATAAAGACACCAGTCTTCTCAGATTAGGGTCCCACTCTTATGACCTCATTTAACCTAATGACCTCGTTAAAGGTTCTATCTCCAAATAGAGTTACATTGGGGATTAGGGCTTCAACATGTACATTTTGGGATAACACAATTCAGTCTATCACCGTCACATTACCTTCTGTTTTTTGTTTTGTTTTGTTTTTTGTTTGTTTCTTTGTTTCTTTTAGCATTTTTGGAGTCATATGCCTCATTAAGTATTTTTTTTTCTGCTTATAGAAAACCACTTTGGAGAATACAAGACTATTAGCCATGGATCCACTAATGGAATTTAAACCCAGTTTTATCTTAGGCTTGTATTTACAATATCATTATCAAAATAATTATACAACAATGATTCTATCAGTAACTGCCAAACTTTACACAAATCCAATGCTCTGCTGTTACAATGTCACATGTGGATGTCTGCTCTTATAGCATTTTATAGAATTTTGCATATTCTTTTCTCTTCTTCCAACAGTGGGGCAAGGTCAGTGCAGTTGCTCTTGAGACAATGGCAGTAATGGAAAGTAGCTACAGATGGATACATGGGCCAAGTGCTTTGCCTGAAAATGACTGACAAATCTCAACCTTTGAAGTCTGCTGTGTGCCTGATTTTAGGGGATGCTATGAAGCTACCAGTGAACTTTCAACATGGACTGCAAAGGAGAGCTGTATGCACTAAATGTCTCTAGCTCTGCTTATTAGAAACATAGGTGGCTTTTAGGCCCAGCGCCTCCCAGATGTGCCATGTATGCCCCTCCTCCACAATTACAATCCTGGCTTTGGGTCAAGTTTTAGCATTGCACATGCCAGACAGGACCAGTCATTCAGGATGCAACAAAATCATTGCTGTATTTTCTCTAAACAGTGTATCTGCTGAAGACAATAATTTCCTTCTTAACAATCTATTTCCAGTAAGGATTAGAGCTCTCTAATAACTTGTGGTCTTCTGTAGACAGAAGGTGGCTTTTTATTCCTTTAGTATAAATAGAATTCTAGATATCAGAAAGTTTTAGGGCCACCAAAGTTGAGAGAGTCTACTTACTAATTGTGTATATCTCAATTTCCTCATTTGCAAAATGAGATCGAATATTAAATGAATTGGTATGTATTGCAAAGGCTCTTTTATGGGCTTAGTTATCACTCTTATTAATGTTATGATTACTATTTTTAATATTAACCCCCAAATATTTACTAAGTGCACACAAGGTATAAAGCACACCTTACACATGTTGAAATATCTTTTTATGTCCCTAGATTTAAGAAACAATAAGTTAGGCCAACCTCTTTTTTTAAAGACTAAGAAGCTAGGGTTCAGAGGAGTAGAATAGTTTACTTAAGGTCATATGGCTACTATTTTCATTACATCAACAGACTTCATGTATAAAGAGAATAAAGCATGACATATTCAGTCAGATGACCTCAAACTTAATGCTAACCTGTAACTATCACCTTTTGTCTTCTAAAACATCTACACTGAAATAAGCAGACTGCATGAATTAGGGAAAGACTGGGCTGGGAAATGTTACAGTGCTTGGCATGATTCCGTCTTTATGGTCTCTTTCTGTTTCTTACACACTGAGCCTTCCCCTGCCAATTTGTCCAAGTTAAGATGGCACTTTGGTGACCAACCCTGGCAGAACATGCTGTTAACTGGTATGATAATCCAACACCGTCAGCAGTCACTGCCAGGCCCAGCTCAGCCATCCCAGGGCATGCCTCACTGTCTTATAGGCAATGGAGAAAGAAGGTCACGCCCATGTCCCCTAGCAATATATTGGTGACAAAAGCAAGGTACTTCATTGATAAAAGAAAAATATCTTGGCCATTCACTATGTAAAGAAACTTCTAAATTAATTCAGAATTCTGAACAAGAGAATATTAGTGATTAAGGAGAGAGGAAAAACCAGACATGTGCCTAGAATTATTGACTGAGAGTGGAGGTGATAATGCTAGAACTCTAGGCAGCTAAAAACACATCCTAATGAGGACACAGGAGTAGGAGATGTTTGTGTTCAGGCTGGCTCCTGTTCAATACTTTCACATTTGTGCAGTTGGTCCAAAATGATTTATGTTCTTTGTCTACAGAACAGGATCTTTTGGCCTTAAATTCCCCAAGAGCAAATCAAAAGAGAATAAAAGGCAGAGGCAGATGAAAATTAAATTTGTTCCACTGAGAATTCATAAATACAAAAGAGAAAACATCGTCATCTTTCAAGAAACTATTAATGACCGTACTATTGAACTTGGTAGCAGGGCACGTAAATGTGGGTGAGGCTGGATCCAACTCTCTGAAGGATCAGGATGCCAACTGAGAAGTGCTAATTAATTGCTAATCTAACGAGGAGAGGTGGGTAAGATAAATCTGCAAGAGATTTATAAAAAATACATCACACAGTTTATATTTGTACACTAAATCCTAACATTTGAATGCCACAGACATCTTTGCAATTCCAATGAAAGCTCTGAATCCCTCTTCCTAGAATTACATACATGTGTACAACACATGCCTTCAAGCTCAGGTCGTCACTGGAGCCCAGATTAAGAACCTATACCTTGATGTATGTTTAGACTCATGCTTGCAATTACTTCCCATTTGAATAAATTTGGTCAAAATCAGCTGGCAAGAATAACATATGTGAATAGAACAGAATAGCGTGTGAATGCCAGAGACCTAAAGATTTTGTGTCTGTATAAAGGACTAAAAGCAAATTAACAGTTAAAATAGACAAAGAAGAAAAGGGATTTAAAATATATGCAGGTGCTAAAATAAATTGGGATGCATTCATAAAGGTAAATGGGTAAAAGGTATATTTTATATTTCAAAATATAAAAAGTGAAAAAATATTTTATAAAATTTTGAAAATATTAATGGAAAAGCAATGAACAGAAGAGTATTTCTAATCTAATTTGTATAAAAATTAAAAAGTAAATTTCATAAATATGACATATTATACATATATGCTGAATTTGCATAAGAAATTTATCCAAGGATGTACAAGAGAATTTACAGCAGTTACTACAGAAAAGAAGGAAGGGACAAATAATATTTTTAACGTATTTTTAATATGTTTGAATGTTTATTAGGAGTATGCAATATCTGAGACAAGGGGAGACAGAGTGACGTTTATAATTACTCAGGTTGCAGACAGAATTCAATCATGCTCTGGCTTAAGCCATTGCAACACAAAAAACTATGCATTAGGAACATCCCACAATTTGAGCACATTGAGTTTTTGCAGAAGCAGATTCTGAGCCACAAATTTAGGAGCAAGTGCTTTATTAAGAAAATGTCTTAAATCAGCAAGGCAGCAGGGCAGTCAGGATAGGTTAGGAGAAGAAGCCAAACAAAAAGGCGATTTCAGGCAGAATCCCACGCTCAGTCCCATCCTGCAGGGCACACCAAAGTATAAATACACCTCAGAATTTGCCTTGCATGGAGGCAAAAGAGCTTGGTATTTCCACTCCAGTCATCCATAGGCTATCCAAGTTGCCTATTGTTTGTGGAGAAGGGTATATAAAATTCCTAGAGATTTCTGGTTCTTGTACAGTAAGGTGACTCTAGTATCTAAGGGGAATCCTCTGAAGGCTGCAGGTACTAGCTGTTAGCAATGAAGTGCGCAAGAGCTGAGGATGCGTACAAAGAGAGGACAGGATTCTGATGGAACCTAGATGGGGCGCCAACCACACCCTCACATTCAGCAGGTTTTAGCTTTCATGCATTTGACAGATATTTATAGAGGGTCTAGAATTGTGCTGTCTAACATGGTAGCCACTAGCCATACACAACTACTGATCACTTGAAAAGTGGCTATTCCAGAAAGAGATGTTCTGTAAGCATTAAATAAATACTGATTATTAATACTTGGTAAGAAGAAAAAGTCAAGTCAAGTATCTCAGTAATAATCTTTTTTATTTTGAATACATGTTGAAATAATATTAGATTGTATACTAGATTAAATTAAAAATCATTGAAATTAAGTTTACCTGTTTCTTTTTACTTTTTTAATGTGGTTTCTAGAAGATTTAAAATTACATATGTGGCTCAGGTTAAATTTCTATTAAACTGCACTGATCTAGAATATGTCTGACACTGATAAGTGCTGGGGGATATTGCAGTGACCAAAGAGAGACATGAGCCCTGCTGTCATGATGTTTACAGTCAATGGTTGTAACAGACAATAATCAAATGAAGAAATACAGTGTTACCATTTATATTAAATACGCTGATGGAAATAACAAGGTAATTTATAATTAGTAATAAGACAATGAGACAGCATACAACCAGAGAGGGATTTACTTCAAAAAGACTCATCAGGAAACATGTTTCTGCACAAATGTCTTTTAAACCCAAAGAGAGACAGGAGTGAACCGTGCCTGTGGAGGTGGGGGAGAAGTGGTGAGAAAGATGAGTTGAAATGTTTTAAGAGTATTCCAAGTCAGAGAACATCAGATGTTAGGAAAAAGCATTTATGAATTGCTTAACTTTTTAGTTACACTATAAGTGGTCTAAGACCAATAAAGAAGTGAAAATAACATAAAATTCCTCTAGACTACAGACATCTAACCTGGCACACACAATTGACCTCTATGAAAAATGGTCATATTAGAAGGTTGACTGAGAAAGCAATTTTTTTCTTTTTCTGAATTAATGCTGACTCTCATCTTAGCCAGTAATGGCCAAATAACTTGGAAAATCAAAGTGTAGGTAATAGAGGCAGAACCCTTTGCTTATATTAAGATTTTTTTAAGTAAATTTATAGAAGGTACCTTAAACACATTCACAACAGCTTGTTTATTTTCTACTTGGTGATTTTGAAGTGATGTTAACTATTGTTGAATATATGTAAGAGTTTTAAAGCAGTTTTTAGAGGAAAAGATTGTTGAAGTGACATTTTCCAGCTTTCTTAACTGACAGGAAGTCAGAACGAAATGCTTTGAAATGTCTAGCTAATACCAAAAAGATTAAGACATAATTCCCTAGTATATAAAAATTTGCTCCAAGAAATATAATTTTTCCATTGTATATTCATTTTTGGTAGTATGTAGATATTCCTTGTAAAATTGTTAAAGTTAACTCTTCTTAGGGAAGTTTAGCTTCTTCATATTGTTTTACCCAACTAGCACTAACATGATCCCCAATTATATATTTTTTAATCTGACTTATTTCACATTTCAATTGAAATGTATGTAAGTATAAGGAAATGGTTGGTTCAAAGTTTCAATTTTGCCTATTGAAAGTTGCTATAACTTCTGAATTAATATTTTGTGGCAAATTTAGAATTGAAATTCTAAGGAGTGGGGAAATTCTTCAAGACGTACATTTTTCTGAATGAGAAGCAGTTAAGCAGAGTTACCTCCCATTAGAAAGTATATGGGGTCTGATATATTTAAAGGTGGTTTAAGGGATAACACAGTTTTTTAGATAGTTTATTTTATCCAAAAAACATTTATTGGATTGTGGTCTTTTGTTAGGTACTAAAACTATTAATATTTCCTTCCTATGATCCCTGAACCTCATAGGAAGCTCAGGGGAGGGTACAACATGTCCCAGTGGGGTAAGTATTCCAAGAGAAGTATCTAGAATGCTGAGGAAAAAAGGTTGAAACAGCGACTCTCCCTGCAAGAAGTAAATCAGAGATGAGAAGATGATATTTGACCTGGACCGTGAAGTAAGAGTAAGACTTGTATGAATACAAATGAAAGAAAAGCATTGCTAGCAAAGACAGTATGAGAAACGCTGTGGAAGTGTGAAACTGTCTGGGGGAGTCACTAAATTTTAAACACAGAATGTGGTAGGTAGTTCTGTGTGCCTAGAGCCTTAGAATATATACATAAAGTACCAGACGGCTTTGAACCAAAATGCTTTGAGGAAAAAATTAGAATTTATTTTTTATTTTTTTCTTTTTAAAACACATGTAGATTTCAGTGCACATTCTCTAATTCTGTTAGACAAGGAGCAAATAAGAAGCAGCAAAGCAAGACTTAAAAGCTTTTTTTAGCCTTTCTGATCACCTGCTTCATCCTCAGTAATTTACAAACTTTGTATTATATTTGTTCTCTTTGCTTTTCATTAGGATGATTATTGATTTATGAGCAGCTTTAATGTGGCTCTTTCAGGCATCCTGAATTACCCTGACAGCAGCTCTGTAAATAGATCAATTTCTGTCTTTAAAATTTGACGTCTTCTGTCCTAACAAACCATTACTTTGCCTCAACTCAGATAAAAGAATTCTTTATGTTTATCCTCTGAAGGACTGAGGTAATATTATTCTTGTTATGTTGAGTGGAAGTAATCCAGCATGTTGAACTTCATTAAAGGTCACTTGTTTACTGAGGAATGAAATTATTCTGTAGTCCTTAGACAACTGTGTTAACTATCCCCTTGAATTTAAGAGGAAAACAACAAGAGTCTTGGTCACTATCCTCACAAATCATCCACGACTTGAGCTTTCAGCAACCGAGGATAAGCCATTTTTTGCATATGTAAAAGGTGAGCACTCTTCTGGGGGAGGAGAGATTTCTAGATCCCCTTTGCATGTTCTTCTTGTCATGACTCCGAACTGTGAACTAACACATGTTTTTTAAGTCTTTGTTTTTTCTTTAAAAAAAAAAAAAAGTGTCTGACATAATGGAATGAGAAATGAACTTCCAGGTTAAAAAAGAAAAGAAAAGAAAAAAAGAAAAAGAAAGCACCTTGATTCTATTTCTTGCATATCTACTTAACTAGCTGTTACAGCATTAGGCTAAGAGTCAAAGTTCTGAAATTGTTCCCCTCTTTATGAAACAGGGAACAGCACACCCTACTTTCTGGCTTGTTGCCAGGGATGAGGTAATACGTGTAACAAATATTTTTAAATCATGCAACTCTTTATAAATGTAAGATTAAATGTATAAATGTAAGTTGTCATTTACCCTGCAGCTCCATGAGGGTGAGAAATGAAACATAATTTTGCTGATATCTCCATTCAAAAATTGTCAGCAATTAAAACTGTCTTTATGTTCAAAGGATGAGTATACTGTTTCTATGAATCAGGTTTGTGAACCCAGTAGAAGAACGGGCAGGGGAAAAACAAGGGACATTCTCCAAGGTCAAAGCATTCTCTCCCAGATTATTAGCTCTGTGGGAAGCGATGGTCAACCTCATTGGTTGTTAGATAAATGCAAATTAAAGCAATTTTCCTATGCTGTTTCAAAGGGTCATAAACTCCTTGAGTTTAGCCCACTTCTGTTTCTCTATTAGGAGTCAGGCTACACAGAGAAAGGTAAAAGCTCTGGCTTTTTTTCCCCATGGAGAGTTCTCTGAACAAACTTCTATATGGGAAATCCTTGGGTGGGCCTAGTAATGACTGTAATTGGGCTATCAAAAATCTCTAATTCTGAGGTTTATATTAGGAAACCCAAAAACGTGCCACGCTCTCAATTGGCCTTATCAGTTAGAAAAAAAAAAAAAAGATGTCATTTAGATTTCTACTGCTTGACTCCCTTCTTTTTCTTAATGGATGTCATTTATCTGGCTTCACTAACACCCTAAGATCTAAGCATTGGGCTGTGGATCTTAAAAGATAAACAATGAGTGTCATTTGGGAAGCAAAGGAACAGCAGACATTAAGCCTTTTTGTGGAATTGACCTTGTGAGTTTTTACCGTGATAGCTTGCAGGAGCTCACATTGCATCTGTACGGTTTTTAATCTCGTATAGTTCTAGATAGGCAGCTGAAAGTTACTTTGAGCAAATGCTGGCTTTGGACAGTCACTGCAGCTTATGGCTGCTTTGTCCCATGGAAGGTAGCCAAGGCAGGACACATGTATGATCTAATAGAACAAAACACCTTCTGGTTTCAAGCAAATGCCACACAAGTCTGCCGGCACAGGCTTTACCAAATGGCTTGTAGGTCAGGCAAGGATCTTAGGATGCAGCTTCTTGAGCTTGGACCAAAGAGTCACAGCTTCATCTGGAATTACAGGGGAGTTAGAGATAGAACTAGATTATTTTAGTAAGCCTGACAATATTGTCTGCTTTCAAATTGCTAGACATACTGGATTTAAGAATACAGAAGGCCAGGAGCAATGGTCCATGCCTGTAATCCCAGCACTCTGGGAGGCTGAGGCGGTTGGATCACCTGAGGTCAGCAGTTTGAGACCTGCCTGGCCAATATGGCGAAACCCCATCTCTACTAAAAATACAAAAAAAAATAGCCAGGTGTGGTGGCACATGCCTGTAGTCCCAGCTACTTGGGAAGCTGAGGCAGGAGAATCACTTGAACCCGGGAGTGAGCTCTGTTGCAGTGAGCCAAGATCACGCCACTGCACTCCAGCCTAGGTAACAGTGAGACTCCATCTCAAAAAAAAAAAAAAAAAAAAAAAGGACTACAGAAAGAGCTGTGTGTCTTGACCATGGGTTCAAAAAGTCTGCGTAGTATATGTATTCAAGGTGTACTATGGTATTTGGTATTTTGGATTTGGTATTTACCTGAATTCTAATGATGCCTTTAGATTTCAGATACCCACACTGAGTCTTCACCCTTAGAAAGATGTTAAGTTTTATTTTAAAAAATTAATAAAAACAAATGAGTCTTTATTAAAAAGGTAATATATGCTACCTTCTCGGGATAAGAGAAAGAATCATTTTAAGGAAATTCTCACAGCCAAAAAGATTCTGGATAATTTCAAAAACCTATGCCTGCAACTTTAAGATCAGTCATAGTATTAAGTAGTAACAAATGCTTTGAAAAGTCATGCTTTAGTTTGTGTCAGAATAAGGAAAGATGGATTGTTTAAACTGAAGAAGAAAAAGCTATTCTTAAAAGAAACGTTAAAATTTTGCAATCTAGACAGATATTAAGGGGAAAATTAGATCTTAAAGGCCACGATAGATTGAAATAAAATGGAAAGGCGATCAGCCCGGCTTTAACTCCTCTTCAAGAGGCATCAGAAGAAGAGGGTTCTCTTAGCTCTTGAGAGGTTTGAAACAGTCGACGGAGCTCAAGAGAATTTCAGAGGAAGGAAGATAAATTATTGGAGCATATCGAAGCTTTTCCACCACCAAGTATCAGGATCCAAGGTCCTAAGAAGAGGTGGCTTCAAAAAATTGCTGATGGAAGAATCATAGCAACGGCAACTAGGAACCTCTGCTTAAAGACTAGCGCAGCCGTACCAAGCAATTACAGAAAATCTGGGCGGTCAAGAGGACAAGATCTGGAAGACTAGCACAAAACAAAAACACATTTAAAAAGTAAGTTTGAAAGTGACATGGCCATTGGAAGTGGAGATAAAATATTGCCTGTACTCTTAGGTGTCATGATACCCGCAAATGCCTCCCCAAACCAGACAAAAGCAATCTATGGGTCTCCATTGACATTTTTGCAACCCTGGGATTAAGTCAGAAATACAGTATTCTAGATCCTGTCAAGTTTTGCTGTTATTTTAACTAAAACATATTTTCAGACTCACAGAAGAAGAATATCTATTTTCTCATTATGAAAATCATGTTGGCTGAGTGTGGTAGCTCACACCCATAATCCCAACACTTTGGGAGGCTGAGGCACGAGAATAGCTTGAGCCCAGGAGTTTAAGACCAGCCTGAGCAACAGAGTGAGACCCCCATCTTAAATTAGTCAGGTATGGTGGTACACACCTGTGGTCCCAGCCGCTCAGAATGCTGGGCGGGAGGATTGCTTGAGCCCAAGAAGTTGAAGCTGCAGTGAGCTGGGATGGTGCCATTGCACTCTAAACTGGGCAGCAGAGCAAGAAACTGTCTCAAAATTATTATTACTAATAATAATGCCAAACTTTATATAGTAAACATTCACTTGCCCTTAAAAGGTAATAAATAATGAGTTCTATAACCAAGAAACTGTGATTGTAAAACCAATAAATACCCCGCCTTTATGGGGAATCAGAGGATTCAGAGAAACTGAATAGATCCGTTGAGAAAAATAAACCTGATTTGGGCTTTATTGAAACACCAAATAAAATAAGCATGTCTATGTAACAAAAGCACTCTCAGCAAATGTTTTCCCAAAGTGAAACATTCCAAACAGGAAATTTACCAGTTTCTAAAAGTTGAAATGTTTAACATCAGCCATCTTTTAGAGAAAGCAAAACTTACATGAATAGTTCAGGAAAAGCTGGTGGGTCTCCTGACTACCACTTTCACTCCCCATTTGCATTTCTCTTAAAAGTGTCCTAGGTAATTATCTATGACCAAACCTACAAGTCATTCATTTATTCTTTTATTCATGAATCTATCACAGGTCTCATGAAAAAGGCCCACTTATATAGTCTACCAGTGGAGGGAGGCAAATAGCTAGTGATTATGGTATAACCTCTGGTGGGTCCATAAATGGACTAGACCTGAGGTTCCTACAAACTTAATAGTGGAGCTGCAGCCAGTTACAACTGCAGTCAAACACTGGGGTGTACCTTTTAAGCAATCCTCATGTGTTGAGCATCAGTTACTATTAATATGTTGTTCCCTGGGAGATCTATAAATGGCACCCTACACACATGAGAGTGGCAGTTGGTACTAGTGAAGAGTAAGTATCTTTTGATTTTCCCTTTTATGTTTCAGCTGTTGCAAAAATAACAATCATCAGTTAGGAGCAAACCACGGTTGACATGTGGGAAATCGAAAGGGAACCTGCCAAGATAATCTTTGTTCTCTTGTTTAGTCCACAACTACTGGGCAATATATTTCAAAAGAGGATGCATGAGATACTGTGCAGACAGGAGAGGCCCTCTGAGCCTGCCTGAAGCCAATCCATCAGGCCTGCCACTGGACTTTGCCTCATGTGCCATCTCCAAGTCAGCTCTAATACACTTTCTTACCAGTAACATCAGTCCTGAAATTCTTAACCTGACCTTCCCACAAAGGCACCTGTTTAGACCCTTCTGGTTTCTCTTTCTGAGGACTTGCCTCAGCCTTTACCCCTGACACCCTGCACTGCTCATCTGGTCTTCTTTGGATGCCCCTCCCTGGCCACAGCTCTATCCTGGGCCAATCCTCTGTGGGGGCTCTCAGATTTCTGGAACCCTCACTTTTAGCATAGCCCCCTGCAGAAATGATTGAACAGTGGGTCAGAAGCATAGCTTAGTAGATAGAATAGATTTCCTAATCCTATGGAGGAAAAACATGCGAAATAAGTAACTTATAGAAGACAAATTTACTTTTTACCAGACAACAAATATTACCTGCAGCACCCCAAAATTGTGAACTCATTTGCAAAACCAAAATCGTTGACAAGCACCAGCATGGATTGTAGCTCTGATGTTTTTCCACAGATATATTTGGACTATTATGTTATGTTCACTTTATAAAAAGATTCTGCCAAATTACAGTATAGACAAGATATTAATGTCTAACATTAGAAGATATAGCCAAGGGAATAAATGGTAATAAAATTTGATAGCATGTTTATTACTGATGCAAAGAAACGCTTGTGTTTATTCCAGAAATCTCTCCACATGGTTGTGATACAACTGCTTTATGGGGCCGTATTCAATGATGAATGTAATATATACTGGAGGCAGCCTGCCTGCCATAGAGACAATATCAGCTTTACAGTTAAATGAACCCATGTTTGATTTCATCTTAGCCACCTCAGAGCTTCGTGACTTTGAGCAAGCTCCTTAGCCTTGCTGGTATTTAGCTGAGTCATACATCAATGCTTTTGCCATCTTCATAAAATCCTTGTATTAAAGTTACTCCTTTAAAACACTGAACTCTGATTTTTTTTCTCTCTCTTCACAGTCACATTTGTAATTATAGCTTTTTTAGTGTTTATTTTTTGTACTATGTTATAAATTCTGTAATAGCAAGAACTATGTATGTGTATATCACCAAGGTATATCCAACACCTAGAATGTGTAGAACCCCTAACATATCATTTAAATATCCAAGCATGAAAAAGATTGTAATTTGGTAATTTAACACAAGTAGAAAGATAATTCCCTCAAACAAATCCTGGGGATACTTTGTCTCTAGGATGGATACATACATGGGATTTAATATTGTTGACCGATTTGGGGAAGTTCATTGGCAGGGTCAGATTAATGTGATACTCAATGAAAACCTCTCAGAATACACCATAGATAGAAATTTATGCCTAAACTCCAGGATGGCCCAGATGTGACTCATCAGTGGGCTTTACTTTAATATTTCCTCTTTGGCTAAATTGCAGCCCCTATCCTAATCTCTGGTCATGATTTGCAGGCACATAAGCCTTTTAGATCTAAGTGCTGAAGGACTGCATTAATGAGACTACATGCTTCTTGGGTTTTTTATTATTTATCAATTTATGGTGTGAGAAAATCTCTCAAAGATAGAAGATAGAAACCTACATAATTGAGTAGTTGGGCCTTGAATCATGGGTTTAAATCCTAGCACGTCTATTTGCTAGCACATGAACAGTCATCTTCTCTAAACTATAGTTTTCACGTCTGTAAAATGAGGATAAAATCAATACAACTTCATAGCAATGTCATGAGAAATAAATAAAACAATGCCTATAAAGTCCTTAAGCTGATACCTGGCACCTGCAATAAATATTAACTATTTTTTATTACTGATTCTTTTTTCCCTATACTGAAGGTAACCTTCTTTAAAATATTTTAAAATTAATACTCAGTCATCAAACAATTGTTGAGTCCTATATGCTACTATACAAGCAAAGTCCAGGATGTGGAAAATATTAAAACACTTTTTAAAATATTAAAATTCCTATTATGTGAATTAATAAAATTAGCAATGAAGTATAACAGGTGAAATTCCATTCAAAGGCTATATCACCTAAAAGCTATTCCAAAATAGAAAATATTCTAAAATCCAAATTTTTAAATAAGACTTTAATATAGCTTCAGGTTATTTTATCTCAACTTTCTAAACCGAAGCCACTTTGAAAATGTGAGAAGTGTTTACATTTTGCTACTATGCTTAAATTTTGAAATCTATAAAAAGAACTCTTTTTTGATATATTCTTACCAAGCAGATTTTTCTCTACTGTACTTAGGTGTCTTTTGTTTTGTTTTGTTTTGGCATTTTGGACGTACTTCCTAAGTTGTCCAGTTGCTATTTAGGCTTTCATATTTTTTATTATACAGAAAGCAAAACAGACAAAACACAGAAAAATAAAATAAATAACTTTAGAATATCCATTTGCCTACTTTTTTTCTGGTTTCAGTAGCAAAGTATTCTGGGTAAATAGAAATCACTAGTGCCAACATACTCAATTTTCTACCCTTGACGAACATACATAGAATCTCTACTATGTACCAGGCGCTGTGCCAGTACTTAACAAGGACAAATGACTCCTTTCTCAATGAAGGCAGTGGAGAGATCAGCTAAAAGAACAGGTTCTATAATGAGACTGACCGGGTACAGACACTCAGTAACTGTGACTTGTGAAGCTTCTTCACGGAGACTGTCCATGGACTTAGGGATCAGGCAGAACTGAGTGAAAATTCCAGAGTTTCCATTTATTGGAAAGATCTGAAATACATATGCAGCATTTCTGAGCCTCTGTTTTCTCACTTTTAAAATAAGGGCCAAAACAATCTCATTTTGAAAACCGAGAAGCTGAAATACAATGCACATCTGCAATGTGTTAGCTCAGTGCCTAGGTCATGTAATGCTATGCTAGTTCCCTTCCGTATCTGTGCCTTTTCTTCCAGACATACTTTTGGAAAAAAATAAATAAATAATTGGGGAAAAAGTAAATTTCAGTAAGAAATTAGGGGTTATGGCTGGCACATACTATTAGTTTGAAAGGACAGAATGTATTGCTGTGACTAAAAGTCACAAACATAGGCTGAGAACTCACGATCAAAATCTCTGATAGTAGTTGTTGGTGAGAAATTTAGGATTTTATCAGCACCATAGACTTAATGACTCAAGAAAGCAAAAAGATGATTAGTTATATCCCATCCTGCAAAATGCCATGTAGTGCTTGTTACAGCAAGAATTGAATGTTGGTTTCAAACAGATCGAATTGTTCACCATCTGTTCATAGAAAGATAAAGCCCCTCTTCCTGTAAAATAGATCAACAAGGATTTGAAGAAAAAATAATTGTCTCAAATTTCAGCATCAAGTGACTGTGATTATGTAACCAAAAATTGCACACAGAGAACAAATAAAAGATCAGCCAGTAAAATAGAACAATATAAATTTTGAAATCCCTTTCTGCATATCTTGGAAACATTTCACTTGTGTTTTATGGAAGACTGTAAAGTAACAGTGAAAAACATATTTAACAGAGTGCCAGATAGTTCATGTTTTACTATTTTAAGACTTCAATCTTCAAAATGCTATTTTTATCCTGTTTATCCAAACTTTAAAATCTTTTCAGGCCTTAATTGCTTTTATACTATGCATAGAGAATTAAATTTCTGTATAATATTTTATATACTTATATTTTAAATATAAGTAATCAATTTATATTTAAAAACAGTAAACAATTAGAAAGCAAAAGACAAAACCCAGAGAATCTGAAAGAAAATCTACAGTCTATTAGAATTAAGAGTAAATTTGGCAAAAATACTTTGATACAAGATAAATGTACCAAATCAATTTTATTTCTAAGGAAAAAAGTAGAAAATTAAATTTCATAAATTATATAATCAAATATAATTCATCAAAACATAAGTACCGAGAAATCTGTCCAACAGATGTGTTACATCATTACACTGAAAACTACAAGGCATTTCTTAGGGGAATTAAAGAACACCTAAATAAATAGAAGGATATATAAATTAATGGTTATGAAGACTCATGTTGGAATGAAGTAAATTATCCTCAAATTAATCTAGAGATTCTAAGAAGTTCCAATCAAAATCCTCAGCTGGTTATTTTTAGTTGACAAACTGATTCTAACATTTATATAAAAATGCAAAGAGCCAAAAGTATCAAGGACAATCTTGAAGATAAATTTCTAAGTGTAATTTAAAGGACTTATACTACCACATGTCAGGAATTACAATAAAGCTACAGTAATTAAGTAATTAAGATAGGGTGGTATCAGTGCAAAGATAGACAAAAAGACTAGGGAAACAGAATATTCTAGAAGCAGACAAATACATAAATGTTGGTTTTAAATCAAATAATGTATTACAGAGCAATGAGGGAGGGATGGTTTTTTCAAAAAATATATGCTGAGTCAATTGTATCTCCATATGGAAAAATTCATTTTGATGCCTAACTTACAATATGCACAAAATAAATACCGTAAAGATCATTGATGTAAATGTGAAAGGAAAAATAATAATGGTTTTGAAAGAAAATTATGAGACTGTATTCATGACTTTGGGATAGACTGTTTTCTTGAACAGGAAACAAAAAGCATCTACCAAAAAGAAAAAAATTATAAATTAGATTATGTTAAAATTAAGAAATTTTGTCTATTAAACGATTTCATTCAAAGATTGGAAAGGTAACACAAAGAAAGGGAGAAGATATTTGAAACATCCATCCAAAAAAGAAAATATATATATATATGTACTACAAATCAGTATATATATATATATATATATATATATATATATATATATGCTACCAATCAGTAAAAATTTATGTTCCAAAATAAATAAAATATTTGAACTGACATTTTGCAAAAAATAATATCCAAAATACAAACAAGTATACGAAATTATGTCCAATCTTATTAACCAGAAGAAAATGCAAATTAAAAACAATTTGAGATCACTATGTAACTACTAGATTTACATCTAAAATTTCAAGTTTGACAATAGTATGGTGCACCTTACGGTTAGGATTGTAAATTGGTATAATCACATTGGAAAATTATTTGTTGGTATTTGCTAAGTACTCAAGATATGCCTACCCTAAGACCCTTAATTCAATTCCTGCTTTATAACCAACATTATTCACCAAAAACCTGTGCCAGGATGTTATTCAGAACAGCTTCAAAAATCTTAAAAACTCTTCACCGAAATCCTGTGCCAGTATGTTATTTAAAACAGCTGCAAACATCTTAAAAATGACCCCAAACAGTAGAATGTTAAGTCAATTATGACATACCCCTACAAACAAATACTATATGACAATGAGAGTAAAACACAATACTGCTACACACAACATGGATGAATCTCATAAACATAATTGTGAATGAAAGACGCAAGACTGTATGATTCCATTTACGAAAAGTTCACAACGGGCAAAATGAATATATGATGTTAAAGTATGGGCAGAAGTTACCTTTGGGTCAGAAGATGTTGACAGACAGGTAGCTTCTGAAATGCTTTCATGTCTGAGTGGTGGCTAGACCAATATGTTCTCTTCATGAAATACATTGTTCTATGCACCTATGGTTCACATACTGTTTAATTACTTTTTTATAAAAATTCAATATAAAAATTGACTTTATAAAGTGCCATTTTTCCAAAAGATATATAGTAGTCCCAGATTCTTAAAATGTTAAAAATATCATTTTATAAGCTGCTTGCCCATCTGATAATGCATGAAAATGGAGGCATACCTCCTTTTGAGTTTTTATTTTTGTGAGTACTAAACTAAAATAGTTTGGATTTGTGCTACTCCAAATAATGAGGTTGAAGCGTTTTCATGTTAATTTGTCATTTATATATTTTTTTCAAATTGCTCATGCCTTTCATTCAATGTTTTCTCTATGATGTATATAGTTATTGTTATTATTATTACTATTATTATTTTGTGAAGCTTCTTCATGCAGTGATAGAATGAATAGGTTGCAGTATGTGTACAGTTATGAGCTCTGTCTGACCCTTGGGAAATTTACTTACTGTTTAAGTCTCACCTTTCTCATCAGGAAAACTGGATAACAATAATATCAATAATTCTGAAAAGGTTTCCTTTTAAAAATTACATGAGTACCTAGATGACATGTACACTGCAAAATATTTTTCCACTTTCACCAGTTCCCCACACCTATTACATGTAAGAACCCATGCTAGGCACTGGATGGTGATAGAAAGACAATTTCTCTCATTAAGCCAGTGCCCTGGTCAGTTGTCAGTCAAAGCATTATAAATCTGTTCCTTTCGTTTTCATCTGTCACTTGATTCTGCTGACTTCACTTCCTCAATATCCCTGAAGATGATTCTCTTTCTGTCCCCATAATCACTGCCTGCATTCAGACCTACATCTTTCCTGCCTCGATGTTGTAATGGCTTCCCAATGAGTCCCTCTGCTACCCTCTCATTAGTCCTCGATCTGTTAAACTCCCTGCTGCCAGATTGAACATTCTAAATGCAGCTCCCATCATACCAAGCTTCATATTTCACTTGACATGGATTCCGTTTCTTTATCAGATCACACACACAAAAATTATCGGATCCCTACTTTTCCACTGTGGCACCATCTCTAACAGTCCCCAGCTGGCCTCTTAGGTTTCAAAGGTTCCAAAATACACGCAGTTTTCTGAATAATCCATGATGCTTATGTCACACAACCTTGCATATGATGCTCCTTCTTTCAAGAATACCTCTTTGGCTCTATTCCTTTCCTTCAAACTCATCTCAGACACCATTTTACCCTGAAGACCTTTTTCCTAACATTTGGGGTTCTAGCTCAGCTGATCTTCCCCTAAACTCCCATAATCTCACCCCATCAAAATACCTGCAAAATTGCACTTAGCTATTTTATTGATTTATATGCCCAACTCACCACTGTTGGAACTGCTAAGGAGCAAAGACTATGTCTTTTGTATCATTGTCCCTTCATCCTGAACAGTTCCACATGAACGAGCGAATGAATGAGTGAACAAATGAAAGGGCATAATATTGAACTGCCTCTCAGGGGCTGCCTCCCAACAATATTTTCATGAAGATTTTTAAGAGGAATTCAATAAAATCAAGTTAAGCTTTCTTCATTCTCTTCTGGAAAGAAGAGAAATTAAAGTAAACTCTGCCCTCTATAGCAATGTAGAAACATAGATAGATAGATAGATAGATAGATAGATAGATAGATAGATAGATAGATAGATAGATAGAATACATACATACATACATACATGATTGATAGATAGATAGATAGATAGATAGATAGATAGATAGATAGATAGATAGAATAATAGATAGATAGATTTCATACACTAGGAAAAGACTGTTGCTTTAATTCGCATGCCCATTTATGACAGAGATTCAGATGACCTAAGCTTAGGGGAACTTGAAGAATATATTATCATTGGGAGTCAGGTTATTATTCTCACAAGAATGATTCATCCCTTCAACTTGCAAACTGCTCTTAAATCAACTCGCAAACTGCTCTCTCAGCTATGGGGCTGAGAGAAAACTATATTCCCTTTTAAGTGGAGGTGGAAAGCACATTATAAATGGTCCCATTGCTTCTTGGAGGAGGATGGAATTCATCACTTCGTTGGCTGCCTAAAGGCCGTATTTTAGAGCTTATGAGATTAGCTCATATACTATCAAATCACCAATAGACTGATAAGATTAAGTCAATGCAAAGAGAAATTATTTCAACTTCTCCTCTCTTGGTATTCATGAAGGAGGAAATTTGGAGGCCAGATCCTGAGAAAAGTGACTAGCATCTACTGTCATTCAATCTGCAAGTATGGATCTGGTGCTTCTTCAAGGATCAGAAGAGTTATATGTGTATGGTATATATATGAAGTAGGAGTTTTAAAGTACTTACTCATCAGCTACTTCTTTGTGAACATTTTATCTGTCAACAACCAAGTCATACTTATTTGAGTCTCCCCTTCAGTATCTGCCACATCACTTTCACCTATTTTGGTTCTCAGCAGATGAGGATTTCAATAGATTCTTAAAAACTCTTGTGAACCAGAAATCCTGAAAGTATCTGGGTTTTTTTTTTTTAACATAAAAGCTTCTAAGGAATAGAAATTCCTGTCGTAAGTTTTATCTACATTCTTCAGGCGTTCATTTGCAACAGACTCTTGCTTCTAATTTGCTGCATGATGGATAGTGACAGTTGCATATAAAGCAGCTCAGAGACCATGAGAGAAGAGGGAGCATCCATTACCTCCAGTTTGTGCACATTACTGTCATTGCCCTTCTGTGTTTGAACATGAGCTGCAATCATAGCTTGTCAAAAAGTATGAAATATCCCCTAATTCCTTTAGTACCACTGGTTTCTTGTGACTCACTTTGTCATTTTGCTAAGTTGGTGACATCTGTGTCTGTGCTGCCATAAAATATGTAGTGGTAATATTGCTGTTTTTTGGACTGAGTATATTTGTGTAATGATTTGCAAATGTTTTGTGTGTAAGTGTTTACATTTGTATGCATTCAGTCAATACATGAGATCAGCTGTAAGGACAGAGAACCCCAGAATTTGAAAATAAGTACCAAACTAAAATGTCAATATGCAGTGGGTCAAAGCAGAAATATGCAAAGTTACTCACAAGAATGTAATTATTCCTAGGCCAGCAAGATTTGACAACATCCTGAGTAACAGTGGAAAGATATCTAAATGTGAATGATCAAAGAAAAGCAATTGGCTAGATTAAGAAGCACTGGAAAAAACAGGACACGTAAGGAAACAAATATTGTCAGTGTCTATTTGGCCCTCTCCAAGGCAGGTGGGTGTCCTGAAGAAATGATGATAAAATCAAGTCTTGGCACAAAACACCACAACCAGAGAGACTGTAACTTTTGCTCACCATCATAGTAACCAATCTTCCCATTTAAAAAATGTTTTTCCAGGTACCTCAATATGAGGAAAAAAAGATACTCCGAATTGAGGAGCTTTTATATGAGCATTTCCAACACTGCACATGGATCACACACATTCACACGCGCACACACACACACACACACAAAGATGGCATGCTAATTTGCCCTGTGAATGCATGCGAGGTTTTTTTTTTATGTGTATTTGGTTACTTCTCCAAAATTCAGATCAGTTCTGAAGCGCTGAAAAGTCTGAACACCTACCTAGAAATGTACCAAAAAGCCACAGGGGTAACAGAACTGAGAATGTTGTCAAAAGAATGATTTGGAGCAATGGCTTATGGATTTTAGCATGGGTAGATAAGAGTAGAGGTAGCAGAAGATGCAAAATTGAGAGCAGTTAAAGGGGTCAGAAAGTTAGATGAGTTCAAAGGATAGGGAAGTTGGGAGAAACTCAGTGAGCATGTTGAAATAACAGGAAACTGGGATCAGAAACTAGAAAACCCAAACTTATACTTTAGAAGAAGTGGAGAAAATCCCAGGTCCAAGATATGGCTGTGGTAGATCATTAAACATGAGCTCAAGATGTTGTTTTCACCCATCCATTCCAACGTTTCACATCTAGAATGATGACAGGAAGAGAGTTAGACAGAAAGAATACAGATTAGGTGCCCAGTCCTTCAAAAACTGAAGACCATATATTTTACTTATATAACTACTTTTATGTCTCCATATTTTTTTCATACTCTTCCCATCTGATGGTATTCTATCCCTGCCCCATGTTACCCTACCCTGTTTGCATGGAGACATATGTTTCCCTTAGAATGAGTTCTACTATATAAGTTCATCTTTGTATGCAATCCATACAATTCAATGGCTAACTCTGTACATATTTATTGAATAAATAAAGGAAACATCAGAATCACCAGGGAAGTTCTGAAATGTAAATCAAATGATATATTGAAATTTTTCCTGGTGGTATTAAAAGAACTAGGAGAGAGATGCAATAAATAGATCAAAAAAGAAAGCTAATTTTTAAAAACTGAAGGAACTTTTTCAGAATAGAGGGCATTGATGATCTGGATGAGCACAGTATTGGTGTTGTCAGGACAGCAGTGTAAACCCTCTGGACTAGAAAGTGAGTGGAAGGGGAACTAGGGAGAAGAGCACTGACAGCAGCTCACTCTCCAGGGTGCTTAACTCAGAAAGAGATAGGGTAGTAGTTGGAGAACTTTTCCCCAGAATTTGAAGTTTTTGATGCTAATAAATGGCATTTTAAAATTTCGCTTTCTGATTGTTGCCAGAATTAAGAAATACAGTTAATTTTTCTTTATTGATCTTATTGATCCTGCAACCTTACTATACACACTGACTTATTTTAGTAGCTTTTTAGTAGATCCTGTAGAACTTTGTACATAGGTAATCATGTCTCCAAATAAAAATAATTTTACTGCTTCCTTTCCTGTAGTTTTTCATTACCTCACTGCACAAGCTAGAACCTCCAGCAAAATGCTGAAGAAAAGTAGTGAAAGGAGACATTTTTACTTTGTTCTTTATCCTAGAAAGAAAGCATTTAGTCTTCTATCACGAAAAAGATGTTAGCAACTATCGCATTGAGGATTAAGTAAAACAAAAGATGTTAGCGATAGGCTTTTTGCAGATGCCCTTTATCAAGTGAAGGACGTTTCCTTCTCTTGGTTTAATGAGAGTTTTTATCTGGAATATATTATAGATTTTGCTAAATCCTTTTCCTCTCTCTATTAAGATGACCATGTGTTTGTTAGTTTCTTGATATAGTGAATATTTATTGGTTTATTAATGCTCAACTAATCTTGTATTCCTGTGTTAAATCCCATTTGGCCACTATATAGTTTACTCTTTACAAACTGATTTACTAAAATTTTGCTAAGAATTTGTACATCTGAGTTCATGAGGAATACTAGTACTTAGAGTTCTTTCCTTGTGATTCATTTCCCCCTTTTGTAATCAGGAAAATACTGACCTCATAGAACAAGTGGCAGAGTACTCTATTATCTTCAATTTTACAGAAAAAGCTGTATAGAATTGGCATTATTTCCTCCTTAAATGTTTGGTAGAATTCACCAGTGAACCCATCTGGGTCTACAGTTCTCAATTTCTTTAGTATATATAGAGGTGCTATGGTTCCTTTTGAGTGAATTTTGGCAGATTGTATCTTCAAGGAATCTGTTCATTTCAGTTGTCATTAAATTTCAACGAATTTACTGGCATAAAGTTGTTAATATTCCTTTCAGTATATATATAATCTGTGATAATGCTGTGATAATGCCTCCTCTTTCATTCCTGATGTTGATAATTTGTGTATTGTCTTTCCCCGCCCCTCCCCCCACACTGCCCCTGGTTAATCTGGGTACGGGTTTATCAGTTTTAATGAACTCAAGGAACTAGATTTTTACTTCATTGATTTTTTTCTCTATTGTTTTTGTTTTTATTTCATTACTTTCCATGCTTATTTTCATTATTTTCTTCATTCTGCTTGCTTTAGTTCTAATCTGCTCTTCTTTTTCTGATTCCTTAAGGTAGGAACTGAGGTCACCGAGTTGAGATCTCTTTTCTTTTCTAATATAAACATTCACTGCTATAAATTTTCTTTTGAGCACTGCTTTAGTTGCATGCTGCACATTTTGAAATGTTATGTCTTCATTTTCAGGGTATATAAAATGCTTTTTAATTTTCCTTTTGATTTTCTTAAACCCATAGTTAATTTAGAAATATGTTATTTCATTTCCAAGTATTTAGGAATTTCCCAGACAGCCCACTGTTATTTATTTCTAATTCATTCTATTGTGGTTTTGGATGCTTTTAATTTTTTTTAATTCATTGAGTGTTGTTCCATGGCTCAAAATTTGGCTATGTGCCCTTGAAGACTTTGTGTTCTGTTTTTGGTAGACTGTTGTATTAATGTAGATGAGGTCTGGTTGGTTGACCATGTTCTTCAATCCTTTAGCAATCATGTGATTTTCTGTCTACTTTTTCCAAAAAATTTGAAAAAGGGAGTTAAAAAATCTTTAATAATATCTGCAAATCTGTAAGTTTCTCCTTTCGGTTCTACTATTTTTTGCTTAATACATCTGAAGTTTTTTCTTAGGTACAGAAAAGTTTAAAATTATTATATTCTCTTCATTAACTGATCTTTTATCATTATGAAATGAGCCTTTTTCTCCATGGTAACATATTTTGCTCTAAACTATACTTCGTGTCATGGGTTAATATAACCACTTCAGCTTTCTTTTGATTAGTATCAGAATAGTATATATTTTCTGATCTCTTAATTTTAATCTATTTGTGTCTTTATATTTAAATTTAATGTCTTATTAGCAGCATATAGAAGGGACTTGCTGTTTTATCCAATATGACAATATTTGCCTTTATTTGTGTGGTATAGAACACGAACACTTATATTTAATGTTATTATTGATATGCTTGAATTTAAATCTACTATTTTGTTGATATTTTGCTGTTTGTCCCTTTATTCTTTGTTCCCTTTATCCTCTTTCACTGCCTGCTTTTGTATTGACTATTTTTTATAATTTGATTTTATCTCTTTTGTTGGTTTACTTGCTGTAACTCCTGCTTTTTAGGTGTCACTTTAGTTTTATACTATATACCTTTTATGTATCACCATCTACCTTCAAATAATATTATACCACTTCATATATAGCAGAATAACCTTACAACAGTTTACTTCCATTTCTACCCCCTATGTTTTTGTGTCATTCTTATGATACATTTTACTTCTATTTATGTTATAATATGAAAACCTTAGCTTAGGTCAGACGTCTGGATTACCTGTTTGTCCACATAAGAGATTCAGAACTTTCTTTTTTATTTTTCTCAAGTTTAGGTTCTAGGTCTCTCCGTCCTTCTAGTTCCTAGTTCACAATCCCATAGCTAAGCTGCAGCCTCAGTGCCCTGGATCTAAGCAAAGGGCCTCCCATCCCCTGACAGGGTCAGGCTCAGCGTTCTTAGCCTTGAAGTTCTTAACCCTATTTATTGGCTGTCCAAACATCTAGAGTAGGAGCCTCAGCTTTCAGCTGTGTTGATGACATAGTGATCCCCTCCCACCACCTCACAAGGCACAGTCACAACACTTCAATTGGAATTCAAAGCCCTGGTACCCACAGCTTCCCTGAAGCCAACGCTTCTGCCACTATCTTGCTCAAGGAACGTCACAGGGTACTCAGAGACAAAGATCCAGCAAGAAAAATTTCTTCAGACGGAAGCCCTCAAAGAGGAACACAGATCAGATAACATCAGGAACTGGCTGCATGCTGCCTTTCTCCAGGGAAGGGAATGAAGTCTGTAAATAGTTGCCTTGTAGATGTTGAAAGCTCAGGCTTACCCTGGTGACCACAACGTAGCCACTATGTCCAAGGTAGCTAGCACAGGGTGCCTCTAGGCAGGTAGGGCATGTTGAGAGCAGACCCCTGAGGAAAGAAAAATTATGACTCCCAAGTTAGGACAAACTCTTAATCTGGAAATAAGGACAGACAGGCAAGATTTATTAGAGTATTAACAAGATGTTTTGTTTTCTGAGAGCAGAAGAATCCTGTCAATTTTAACTCCTTTCTCTTAAGCAAAATCATAACTTTCTTATTTTCTCACAGGGAAAAAATAAGGCATCATATACAGGAAACAAGTTGCACGGGGCAGATATACCTGTAATTAATAAGCCCCGTCCAACTCTGTCCACAGTTTTGGGTCAACCTGCCGTCTGGAAAGTTATTTTTCTCTATTTCTGGGGCAGATTCCAGCTGAATCATCTCTGGGGCACACATTTAGATAATCTACAAATGACAAGTTATAAGTCAAGAAGAAAAAAGTGGCAAAAAGTTGTTCTCATTGAAAGCAAAAACAAGTATTGATTTATCTAAGCTTTAACAAAACATTTTTTCTTTTCTTTAAACACTAGCTTCCTCGTACAATTAAAATAGAAACTGATAGGCAAAGCATTGATTCACAGCAACATTCCAGGGCCTTACCTAACATATAAAGTAAAACTTATCTGAACCAATGATGTAATCTCTGTCCTTAGTTTCCACTGCAGAAAGAAATAGAAGGAAAGAAAGCTCAACTTGTTTATAGGCCACTGCCAAGGTAGACTAGATCATAAGGCTACAAATGACCATCTCTTAGGAACTAAGTATTTTGTAGGATTCACTACCAGAATAAAATAGGAGTTGATTTTCTTTTCAAATTTTCAGAAGCAACATAACTTTTTTAATCTTAATTATTTTTCTGCTTTAGATTTTCTTTAAATATTGATACCTGATACCATAAAGCAGTACTGGTACCTGCTTCTGAGTAAATTTATATGCAATGGTGTCTGCTTTTGAATAAATTCATATATTTGGTTAGATTAAGTTTAATCTATTGATATTTTATATTATTCCTCAAAGAGCTCCCCTATGTTCTGTCCCCTGACCAAGTATAGATTTCTCAATGAGTTAGAACAAGAAAAGATTACTGTACTAACAGATATATCACATTTTTTGAGAGACAATTACTCTTTTATGATGCTACTCTTTGCTAGCACCCAGTTGGTACTTATCAAATACCAGCCTGAGTGGTTGAATCCCAATTATAAAACAGGTATAGTTTTTAGGTGAGAAACAGATACAAGAAGTTAAAGGACATGTCATTTAACTCATTTTCCTCATTGTTAGGAAGTACCAGAGATTCAGAGTCAACACCATCTGGCCCTAGAGTCTAGACTCATAGCCACAACACTGGAAGCACTGAGGTGAAGTAGATATTTCTGATGCTGTAATAATCTGTCTAGGGTCAGTCTTATTCACTGTTGAAACCACACCACTTAACACAGTGCCAGACATGTAGTGCTTACTAAATACATTAATGAGTTAATTTTTTTCAAATGACTTTAGAACATGAAGAACCAAGAAATCCTCCATCATTCTGACAATTAATACTAAAGACCAAAATTTAACTGTGTGAATCAGATTTGCTCTATTTCATGTGAGGCAGAAAGTTTGACCAACAGGATGTGAATAAAATCCAAACCTAAATCTCTGACTGTTTTACATCATGGTAGCTTTCCTCACATATTGGTGGCCAGAGCGCTGTACTTTCCAACCCCTTTATGAATAAAGACATACGTTATTGGTCTTACATTCCACCAAGGAACAACGTGGCCCTTGATTGGGCTCTTAAGAAGCAGACCCTGAGACAGATTCAGACACAAATGATTTATTGAGGGAAAGCTCTCAAATCTGTAAGAAAGGGAAGGAAGAAGAATAATGCAGTGGGGATGGGGTGTCAGTGGAGGTGGAGTGTGGGGGAAGGAACTGAGTATGGTTATGGTCTCAGAACAGTCTAAATCTCACCTGTTCTGCAGGGGAATTATGTAAATCACTCTGCAGAGGTCTCCCTAAAAGAGCAAGAGGGCTGGTCTTTTGCACAACCATATTAGCCAGTCATTGGTTATGGTAGCTCCAAAAGAGATGCAAAATCTCCTGTTCAGCGGTCCCTGTCTATAGAGAAGAGATAGCTACACTAAGATAAGTTGGGGGAACGGCAGTAGGAAAGGGAAGCTACTGGGCACCAACAGTGTCTACTACAGTCATCCTGGCAACTTGATCATTCCTTGGCTTTCTATCCATAAAGCAGCAAACATTACTGACTCAACAAAATACAATGATCTCCTATCTGTGCCAGGCCTTTGTTTTATGCCAAGTTTACAAAAGTGAATAAGCCATTGTCCCTTTAACACCTGCCTAAAGGCAACACTATGTCTCCAGCAGAAAGTGAAGAAGTAACTACATGCACAGGAGAATTTCTGATGCTGAGGAGGACTATGAGGAAAATTAATCATGCTAATGTAAGAATGACTTCAAGGATGGTTATGGTTACTTCTTTGGAATGGATGGTTACTTCTTTGGAATGGATGTTCAGAAAGACTTTTCTGTAGAGGGGCCATTTGAGCAAGAGGAAGAAATAAGCCACTTGAAGATCTAGGAGCAGAACGTTTCCTGGCAAAGGGAACAGCTAGTAAAAAGTCTCTGTGGTGGTAACAAACTTGTAAGCATCCAAGCATTGAGGACAGAATGAGGAACCATTGAAGGAGTAACTAAAGCATAAGAAGAAATACCCAGGATGCACCCTACCATGGAAGCAGAAAATAGAGAAGTGAACACAGTCTGCTCAATACAGTTAGATAAAGACTAAGTATTGGTGGGAGGCTTCTGCATCAGAAACCAGAAATGCAAAGATGAGTAAGTTGTGGTCTCTGGCTTTAAGGAGGCTCTGAATTAATCTTAAGACATATAGGCATGTAAACAAAGATTCTAATTCACAGAACAAGTGTTCTTCACTGTGAATACACAAAGAGAAGAGCGCTGCATTCTGCTTGAATGTGGCAGTTAACACCTCCAGATTAACACCTCCAGAGGAGATGTAGGTTTTATTACATGAGTAGGAGATCACCTGAAGGAGAAATGGAGGTTGTAGTGTTCCAGGAGAGAAAAAGCATGAGCAAAAGTATGAAGGTACAAAATCTGAATTAAGATGAAGTATATGTATGGAAGGGATAAGAAGAAACAGCTGATGAGGAGAGACAGGAAAATCTGCTGATGTGTCTGAAAAGGAAAAATAGAGCAATTCTGATGCTATTACTTGCTTCATAATTTTCCTTTAATTAAACAGCACAAGAAAACAAAAATTAGCTTTAACTTTGTTCCTAAGGCCAGTATTTCTCAAGCGTGGAGCATAAATCACCTGTATTAGAATCACCTGAAGTACTTTGCAAAATGCAGTTTTCTGGGCTTCTGCAGCTTTTCTAAAAAAAGGGTTTAAAACGTTCTACGTTGTAATCTTTTTCTAGGTGATATATAAGTACTTCCTAGAGGCTATTCTCATAGGTAAAAATGAAATTGTGTCATCAATTGTGTTTATTTCTAAGATGGATCTATATTTGCTTTGCCATCATATTTTTAAAACTTTTAAGAATTTTAGCCATTTTAAGAGCTGGAGAAGGAAAGGTTGTTTATGCCCATAGGTCTCAAGGAAAAGCCAGCACCATATATCATTTATTTTACTTAATCCTCACAACACCCCTACAAGGTCTGGTTTACAACTATTCCTACTTGACATGTGAGAAAAGTGAGGCTGAGAAAGGTGAATAAACTCATCCAAAAACAGATCTGATCCCAGTTTCCAAAGTCTTTCTATTTGCCCTACACTATATTGCTCCACCACTACTTCCCACAAGGCTGTGCACACAGTTGTCTAAAATTTCCAATTTCTCCAGTGGGAGATGCCTTCTTCCTCTTACCAAATATCATGAGATGAGAAATACTCCAAATGAAAAAAAAACAAGATTAAGAGATGGGAGTTAAAGACAATTTATCAAATTGTATGAAGATCTAAGCTTCACTACTATTCAGGGGAAACAATGAGATGTTGTCTATACATTACATTGGCAAAAATTTAATTTGAGCCAACGAAAGTAAAGAGAAATGTGTTATCTCACATTATGTTGGTAGACAGTGTAAGGAATAAAGCCAACTAGAAAGGATCTATCAAAATGTAGTATGCACATGACTATTGATCCAGATATGTTGTTCCAAGCTCACAGAAAGACTACACCATGACTGGCTACCTAAACTGCCAGATCCAGTACAAAAGGAAAACGCAGGACCCTTGCTTAAAAATTAAGAATTTCAAGACAGTGACAGCAGAACATTAAACCAAACAGGGAGCTCTTGAGTGTGGAACCTTTTGCAGCTGCATACATGGCAAGTCCATGAAGCCAACCCTGACTACCACACATATGTAAACTTACATAGTCAACAATATTTATTGCAGAATTGTATGTAATAGAAAAATGTAAACTTTAATGCCCAAGGAAATTGTCATTTAAATTAATTATAAAATATTCTTGCAATTATTTGTTTCCATTAAAAAGAATGTTGTGTACATATAAAATAAACATGGTAATATTTCCTAGTCAAGAAATATTTGCTAAGTGAATAAGTAAGCTTCTGCAAAGTAGGTATAGTATAATATTGTTTACAAAGAAAATGTGCTTATAAACAGCAGTAAAGTGCAAGAAAAGGGACTGGAGAAATACACATAAATATTCACAGGATTATGCAAGAAAAAGGAGGGATTAGGCATAGGGTGCAAGCATATCCATTTTGTGCAATTCTGTACTATGAATTGTTGGCATTAGAATGTAATTGAATATTAAAATTTAAAAGGAAAAATTAACATGTAAGTTTTTCAGATAATTTGGGAAAATTAATCAGGAAAAGTTGAAAAAATAAAAGCAGAGAAAGAGCCAAGAAGCATTAAAAGCAAAAGGCATAAAAATGAAACAAAAAGGAAACTTTGTAAAATTATTCAGGGAAGGAAGGAGGGGGAGAAATGAAAATAACCAAGCTTGCAGCACATTCCACATTAAGCATTAAGCCAGCTTGCTCTCTAACTTGCATCCTCATAGTTGTTTGGTGCCTGTTTTCCTAGAATCATGTAGACCCTATTACAAGATCATAGGTCCCTTTAACCGCTCTCTAGATAACAACTTGAACATTATGAAACGCTAAGTTTTCCCTTTGAGATATCTTTTCACTGAAACTACGGATGCCAGCTGGTCTGAAATACCCTACTGATGCCAACTACTCTGAAAGACCGCATGAGAAGCTGACTCAACAAAGGATGCAATTTCCACATCTTCATGTTCCTGTCTCCCCTTCCCTGACCAATCAACAACCCCAATTTTCTATCCCCTCTATCATCCTCTTAAAAGCCCCCATCAAGAACTGCTCTGGGAGATAAATTTGAGGGTTTCTTCCCATCTCCTTGCTTGACACCCTGTGATCATTAAACTCTTTCTCTGTTGCAAACTCTCAGTGTAATTGGTCTGTGACTGTGCAGCAGACATGTGAACCTGTTGGTCCTATAACAAAAGCAGGTAACAAAAATCTAAAAATTTTAAAAGACAAAGATTCTCAGGTGAGGAAATCAACAACCATTATTTGTAATTTAGAAAAGCATACAAGTTAGAAATAGATACCAGGTAAAAATTAATACCTTTAAAAAGGAGTGACAATGTTTTTATGAATAAAATATAACTCAGGGAAATAATTATTAAATGAGAAAAAGAAGTAATTTGTACTGAAAGTTACAATTTTCTAATAAATATCAAGTTTTATGTACCATAATCAGAAATGACAAAGGTGACATTACAACTGATCCCACAAAAATACAAAACATTATCAGACTATTATTAATGCTTCTATGCAAACAAACTAGAAAATCTAGAGGAAATTGATAAATTCCTGCAAACACACAATCGCCCAAGATTGAATAAGGAAGAAATTGAAACCCTGAATAGACCAATATTGAGTTCAGAAACTGAATGATAACAACAACAATAAAAAACCTACCAATGAAAAAGGCCCCGGACCAGATGTATTTCAGCCTAATTCTACCAGACGTACAAAGAAGAACTGGTAAAAATTCTACTTCTACTATTCAAAAAAAAAAAAAAAAAAAAATCAAGGAGGAGGGACTCCTCCCTAACTCATTATATAAAGTTGGTATCATCCTGATTCCAAAACCTGGCGAAGACACAATGACAAAAGAAAACTACAGGCCAGTATCCCTGATGAACATAGATACACAAATCCTCAATGAAATACTAGCAAACCAAATCCAGCAGTATATCAAAAAGTTAATTCTCCACAATCAGGTAGGCTCTATTTCTGGGATGTAAGATTGAATTAATATATGCAAATCAATAAATGTGATTTAGCAGATAAACAGAATTAAAAACAAAAACCATATCATTATCACAATAGATATGAAAAAAATCTTTCAATAAAATCCAACATCCCTTCATAATAAAAGCCCTCAATAAACTAGACATTGAAGGAACATACCTAAAAATAATCAGAGCCATCTATGACAAAACCCATAGCCAACACCATACTGAATGGGCAAAAGCTGGAAGCATTCCATTTAAGAACAGGAGCAAGACAAGGATTCCCATTCTCACCACTCCTAGTCAACAAAGTACTGGAAGTCCTAGCCAGAGCAATCAAGTAACAGAAAGAAATAAAAGACACCTAGGAAATAAGTCACATAGATACATAGGAAAATAAATCAAATTATCTCTTCACTGATATGATTCTATACCGAGAAAACCCTAAAGACTCTGCCAAAATCTCCTAGAATTGATAAACAGAACAATTTCAGTAAAGTTTCAGGATACAAATTGATGAACAGAAATCAGTAGCATTTCTATACACCAAAAGTATTCATGCTGAGAGCCAAGTCAAGAATGCAGTCCCATTTGCAATAGCCACAGAAGAGTAAAATACTTAGGAATACAGCCAACCAAGGAGGTGAAAGATCTCTATAAACAGAACTACAAAACACTACTGAAAGAAATCATAGACAACATAAACAAATGGAAAAACATTCCATCATCATAAATTGGAAGAATCAATATTGTTAAAATGGCCATATTGTCCAAAGCAATTTACAGATTTAATGCTATTCCTATCAAACTACCAATGTCATTTTTCACAGAATCAGACAAAAACACTCTAAAACTCATATGGAACTGAAAAAGAGCCCAAATAGCCAAAACCTTCCTAGGTGAAAAAGAACAAAGTCGGAGATATCACATTGTCCAACTTCAAACATACAATAAGGCTATAATAAACAAAACAGCATGGTACTGGTATAAAAAGAGACACACAGACCAATGGAACAGAGTAGAGAACCTAGAAAGGAAGCTGAACAACTACACCCATTGAATCATCAACAAAGTTGACAAAAATTTGCAATAGGGAAAGGACTCTTTATTCAATAAATAGTGCTGGGATAGTTGGCTAGCCATCTGCAAAAGAATAAAACCAGACATCTACCTCTCACCATATACAAAAGGTAATTCAAGATGAATTAAAGATTTAAATGTAAAACCTCAAACTATAAGAATTCTTGAAGAAAACCTAGGAAATACCATTCTGGATATCAGCCTTGGGAAAGAATTCATGACTAAGTCCTCAAACGCAAACACAACAAAAACAAAAATTGACAAGTGGAACCTAAATAAAGAACTTCTACACAACTAAAGAAACTATCAACAGAGTAAACAGACAACCTGCAAACTGAGAGAAAATATTCACAAATCATGTAGCTGACAAAGGTCTAATATGCACAATCTATAATAATCTTAAACAATTCAACAAGCAAAAACCAAATAACCCTCTAAAAAGTGGGCAAAAGACATGAATAGACACTTCTCAAAAGAAGACATACAAGCAGCCAACAAACATATGAAAACATGCTCAACATTACTAATCATCAGAGAAATGCAAATCAAAACAACAATGAGATACCATCTCACACCAATCAGAATGTCTATTATTAAACAGTTAAAAAATATATATATATATATGCTGGGTGCAGTGGCTCACCCCTGTAATCCCAGCACTTTGAGAGGCGGAGGTGGGCAGATCACTTGAGGTCAGGAGTTCGAGACCAGCCTGGCCAACATGGTGAAACCCCATCTCTATTACTACCACTACCACTACTACTACTACTACTACTACTAATAATAATAATAATAATAATAATAATAATAATAATACAAAAATTAGCCAGGCATGGTGGCAGGTGCTTGTAATCCCAGCTACTCAGGAGGCTGAGGCAGGAGAATCGCTTGAACCTGGGAGGCAAAGGTTGCAACAAGCCGAGATCATGCCACTGCACTCCAGCCTGGGTGACAGAGCAAGACTCTGTCTCAAAAGAAAAAGAAAAGAAAATTAAAGTAAAGTAAAAAAATAACAGATGCTGGCAAGGTCATGGAGAAAAGGAACATGTATACACTATTGGTGGTAAATTACCTCAGCCCCTGTGAAAAGCAGTTTGGATGTTTCTTCAAAGAACTTAAAAAGAAATTACCATTTGACTCAGCAATCTCATTATTGAGTATATACACAAAGGAAAATAAATTGTTCTATCAAAAAGACACATGCATTTATATGTTCATCACAGCACTATTCACAATAGCAAAGACATGGAATCAACCTAGGTGCTCACCAATGGTGGATTAGAAAAAGAAAATGGGGTTCATATACATCATGGAATACTACACAGCCATAAAAAATAATGAAATCATGTCCTTTGCAGCAATGTGGATATAGCTGGAGACCATTTTCCTAAGTGAATTAATGCAGAAATCAATAACAAAATATTACATGTTCTCATTTATAAGTGGGAGCTAAGCATTGTGTACAAATGGACATAAGGATAGGAACCACACACCCTGGAGACTATTAGAGGAGGGAGACAGGGAGGGGGACAAGGATTTAAAAACTACCTATTGGGTACTGTGCTCACTACCTAGGTGGCGGGATCACTCATACCCTAAACCTCAGGATCGTGCAATATACCCATGTAACAAATTTGCACATGTACCCCTTGAATCTAAAATAAAAGTTGGAATTATTTTAAAAGTTACAGATAGTAATATAAAAATACCCTCCAGAATTATTCCTCATAATATCTTGGTATATTTTTTCCAGTATGTATTACGTGTATGTACTTTTTAAAAATACTATACAAGCACATGATTCTTTTTTCTCAAATATCTTCAAAATACATAATTATTAAAGAGGCTAAATTTAAGAAAGCAATTACTTTAGATCTGTGGCATCCTTCAGCAATTTATGTACCTATAACATTATGTACCTATAACATTCACAACATTAACTTCTGTAGGTGGCATTATAGTTACAATGTTCCAGTAAATACAGACCTAAAGGCCAAAAGAAAAAAAAGAAGTTTTATGTGTCAAATAGCATGCCATTGAAACATAATGCAAAATTATTACAATGAGAAAATTTTTAAAACCAGCAGGATATTTTATGCAAATCCCTAGGTTTCTGTTATATCAAATAAAGAAATATAAAAATGGCATATAATAAAATAACTACAATGAGATTGTTTCCTTGAAGACAGCATAATGCAGTAGTTAACAATGAGTTCTGAAGTCACATGGCCTGCAGAGCGATCTAGAATCTATCACTTACTAAATTGTGTTACCTGCGTCAAACATTTACCTATTACTCTAAGTCTCAGTATTTTTTTAAAGTAAATCTAAGAAGGGAAAAGGGATATACATATGCATATATATATGCATATGGATAATAAGAATTGATTTAAAATATGTAATATGCTATAATTAATTAATTTATTGTTGGAGTTAAATGTGTGAATTACCAGGACATGACATTACCAGAATTGACTAGAAAAGTTTAAAGCAGAACACAAAGGAAAAACTGAAAGATGTATCTTATATAAAGAGCAGGCCTCAAGGACTTGTGAGTCCTAGAAAGGATTCAAGGATAATATTTAAGCTATTCCAAAGTAAACTGAGCAGGGATAGAAAGCTTCCACATGTATCTTTACAAATAGAACCCTGATATTAAAATTTAACAAAAATAGCAAGTAGAAAGAAAACTATAGGAAGATTTTACTTTTAAATTTTAATTTAAAATTTCTAAATTAATTTAGGTAAATACATTCCAGCAATATTTTAGAAGACTAAAAACCTCATTGTAGTTAGTATTTATTCTAAGGAGCATTTTTCAAAATTTTAAATCCATTAATTTAATCATCATTAGTAATTAACGTAAAGCAAATCAAAATACTAGTGACATTTCTGTGCTAAGTTTCACCTAACAAATTGATAAAAGTTTAGAAGAATTATATCATAAGCTTACATTTAAAACCAGTAAGGAAAGAATGAAGGGATTAATTAACAAAATGTGTTTGGGTCATTGTCTATCTAGTGGGAATACTTATGTTCAGAATCACAACTCTATTACAAAAGAAAAAGAACCCAACCAAAGACAGATCTTATCTAAAGAATAAAATAATAACATTATTAGAAGAAAAAACTGTAGGAATATTTTCCTCTCCTCCCCATTCTTTGCCTGCTCCTCTTCTTCCTCCTTCTTCTCCTTTTTTCCTCACTTGTTTTCTCCATCTCTATCTCTCTGTATCTTACTTTAAGTTTTTTGTTTTTTGTTTTTTGGGGTTTTTTTTGAGACGGAGGCTCGCTCTGTCGCCAGGCTGGAGTGCAGTGGCGCAATCTCGGCTCACTGCAACCTCCGTCTCCCAGGTTCAAGTAATTCTCCTGCCTCAGCCTCCCAAGTAACTGGGACTACAGGTGAGCGCCACCACACCTAGCTAATTTTTGTACTTTTGGTAGAGACGGGGTTTCACCATGTTGGCCAGAATGATCTTGATCTCTTGACTTCGTGATCTCGCCTCGGCCTCCCAAAGTGCTGGGATTACAGATGTGAGCCGCCGCGCCCGGCCTTAGTGCAAGTTTTAGTTCTAGTGTTGGAATGATCAGAGACTTCCAAAGTAATAAACAAAACTTAGTTTTAGGAGGGAGGAAAAAAAGACAGATTTGACTAGAGAGTAAATTTAAACTATGATGAAAACCATAAGTGGGAGAAAATATTGTTAACACAGGCATAAAATTAATATACTAAGAACTAAAAACCAGACAGAAAAAGACAACCCAAGAGAATATCAATGAAAGTTATAAATTGCCAACCCACTGAAAAATAATTTTAAATAGGAAATCATTATGTAAAAAGATACCTAACCTCAACAATAATTACAATGCAAATTTAAAAAACAAGACCGCATTTTCACAAATTAAGTTGTCAACTATCTAACCAGTTGAGAAGAGCCAGTGCTAGTGATGATGTGGGAACCATGAAATCCCATACATTATAGAAATATAATATATTGAAATCATTTTGGAGGGCAATTTGACAGCATATAGTAAAATATAAATGTTCATTTGTTATTATTCAACAATCTTACATTTTAGGAATTTATACTATTGGAATAGTAAATACAATGCATGGAGATTGAGACAAGGATTTTCATTACAACATGATTTCTAATAAAAAGAATAAAAACTCAAAGACAACTCAAATGTATGCTAATAATAAAATGTCTCTAAAAATACTAGCCATTCAACAGAATTCTATGCAGCTCTTAAAAAGAGAAAATAACACATTAATGTACTGGCCTATGGAGGTTTTCAGGACATCATAAATAAAATTTAAAATGAAGTACCACTAATAGTATAATCCTATTTTTGTAAAAAGAAAATATGTATAAATTATTTGTATATATAAATAATGATTTCTGTTTTTCTGTTACTTAACAAATCTTTATCTCTCCCATTTTTCTTTATTAGTTTTCTTTTAAATAGAGGACTTCCTTTGTTTAAAATGCATCTGTTTTGAGTACTTCATCTTGATTCCAAATGTTGCATTTATCACAGCAGGTCTATGCAGAACTTCAAGAAAACACCTGTATATTAATAATTGGCGGCTGGAGTGGTCCAGAGGCTCCAGAATGAATGTCGCCCATGTGACAGGTATCCATGGTCTGTGACCAGCCTGACTCAAGTCCACTGAGTAGGTGTTTCTGTTGGTCTGACTTGCCCAAGGGACCAGAGTATTGCAGTCCACACAAACATGTTGATCTAACAAGGGCTGACTGCACTGAGAAAGAAACATGACATCCAAAGTAGAAAATATCAGAACAAAAGCTTATACTCTAAATACAGACAAAGACTGATGTCAGAGTAATCAACAGAAATTGCTAAAAATTAAAGTGACAAGATACATCAGTCTTTCTAAGATCAAATGTCAGGAGTAATAAAGCAAAATAGTGTTGGCATCCAGTCGGTGACTCTTTCATCATTCAGCAAATGGTCATTGAGCACCAAAAGTGTGCCAAGATTGGCTAACAGTTGAGGAGATAAGCATGGTCTCTCTCTGCTCAGATGGATTTGACAGTGGAGGGTGGAATACAGAGAGTGAAACGGGCAGGCATAAGAAAGCAATTAGGTGCTACGATAAGGGGACAACCAGAATGGTGTGGGCCAACCTAGGAGTGACACCTCACTTCGGGTTGCAGAGGGTGGGATAGTAAAGAGCGGGAAGGTGAGGGAAAAACCCAGGGTGGACATTCCTTTTAAGCTAGAAAGAATCACTCAAATATAGCCACATGAAGAAGTGAGAACTGGAGAGCACTTCAAGAAAAAGGTCCCAAAAAAGAGCAAGTTCATGTCGTTTGCAGGGACATGGATGGAGCTGGAGGCCATAATCCTTAGCAAACTAACACAGGAGCAGAAAACCAAATACCACGTGGTCTCACTTTTAAGCGAGAGCTAAATGATGAGAACACATGGACACATACAGGAGAACAACGCACACTGGGGCCTGTCAGAGGGTGGAGGGTGAGAGGAGGGAAAGGATCAGAAAAAATGACGTATGGGTACGAGGCTTAATACCTGGGTGATGAAATAACCTGTACACACACCCCCATGACACAAGTTTATCTGTATAACAAACCTGCACATGTATCCCTGGAACTGAAAATAAAAGATTTTTTTTTTAAAGAGTTCCTGAGTCACAGAGAGCACACAGCATTTGAGTGACTGTGGGAGAATCCCTGTGCCCAGAGGGGCTTGAGAGCAAAAGGAAGCAATGAGACATGAGATTGGACAGGAAAGCAGGGGCCAGGTGTGTGGGTAGAGTCGGTCTCAGATACTTTCCGTGCACAACCCACAGTTGTGTGTGAATGAGTTTTTTACATTTTTTTCTACGTTATCATTAATGCAGGTTGACTAATCATTTAAAAATTTTGTGTGCAGTATGATTTTCCATTTTGCTTCACTTTTCACTGAACATTTTGATAATATGTCCTATCTTTATTCATTGCACTGAAATGTTGCTTCTCGTTCCTCTGTTTTGCATAAAAGGATGAATAAGTTATGATATAGAAGTGAATATGCAGAATCCAAATCACCAACAAACATAAATCCTGTCAAGAGTTAATTTTCTCAACTTGATGCAGATTTACTTCATTTTGGAATCAGTATTTTATAAATATACAGATACAGTCAGCCCCTCACATATGTGGATTCAACCAACTGTAATTGAAAATATTTGGGGGAAAAAAGGATGGTTGTGTCTGTATTAAACATGTCCAGACTTTGTTTTCTTGCCATTACTCCCAAATAACACAGTATAGCAACAATTTGCATGGCATTTACATTGTATTAGGTATTAGAAGTAATCTAGAGATGATTTAAAAAACATGGGAGGATATGCATAGGTCATACGCAATTACTATGCCATTTTATATAAAAGGCTGGAGCATCTGTGGATTTTGTTATCATCTGTGGGGGGTGTCCTGAAACTAATCCCCCATAGATATCAAGTGACAGCTCTATATACATATAAATATATCCCTGCAAATATACACATCCACACACTGGTATATGCATGGGTCATACTCTATGTACATTTCTTTAATGCACTGAAGCTTTTATCTCCAGTAGCCATAATTATTTCAAGTAAGCACAGTTAGGCACAGCAGGCTTTTTGTGCTAGCTGAACAAGTCATTTGTCAGATTATATTTGCTTTTTTCTTTACACATGACAGCATTTCTTGCTCGGGGGTGTCCCAGTGTTCGGAAAACAGGGGACCCAGAGAGCCATTCCGGAAATGAAATGTGGGGCTCCAGGTAACTGGCAATAAAGAAGTTGAAATTGGCAATTAAGAAACAAATAACTAAGCATTTGTGTTCTAGCACTTTAATGAATTTAACCTGTGGTCTCAGAGCCCTGCTGTGGCCTAATGGAAATAGAAACCCCACCTCTCTTGGTAAGGAATCAGAAAAACTGAAGCCTCACAAAGTGCAACTCAACTCGGAGGAGCACACACAGCTTCTATCTAGGAAGACAGTGGTATTCACAATACAGTGTTTCAGAACGCATATAATTCACTGGGAAAACCATAGTATTTCTGATAGTGTCCACTAAAGAACACTTTTCTTCCTTAAAACCACCTGACAGCCTTCTATGACAATAAAGTTTAAAAAGAATTTACTGATTAAAGCCTTCTGAAAATATTGCAGCAGGTCACCCAGATGATTTTTACTGTCCTGATTATACTGACCTATTGCCATGTTCTTCTTATGTTTATTGTATTGAGAAGTTTATTATTATATTTTGATTTATATTCTATAGACGAATGTTTCTTTTCAAGGTTCTATGGATATCTGAAGGAAATGTTGATATATACTCAGACTTTAAATATCTCAAGGATACTTTAAGTTGTGTTTTATAAGCATTTGTAAATATTAAGCATTTTATATTTGGACCACTTTTGACCTAACGAACTCCACCCAATTTCTGTGCCTTAGTTGATGTTTGAGCACTATATGGATAGTGCTCTGTTAATGAAAGAGTAAAGACAGACTTCATTATTCAAAGAGGCTTTCAAGGCAAATGGTGAGATGGCAGTTTGTAGGGCGAAGCTTCCACAATAGTTCTGAGTCATGATTCAGCCCACAAGAATGAAAGAATCCTGACCTGAAAAATACCATTCCATAGGAGGGAGCCCCACATTCATTCTGCATGTAGTGTTGTGTTTTCTACAAAATTTTATGTAATTTTTGTTAATTTCATGTATTTTAATTTACAGAGTTTTTAGAGTTTAATTTCCAAATTTACTTTTTATATAAACATAAGTGATATATATACACATATTTTTTAGACAGAGTTTTGCTCTTGTTGCCTAGGCCGGAGTGCAATGGCGTGATCTCATCTCACTGCAACCTCTGCCTCCTGGCTTCAAGTGATTCTCCAATCTCAGCCGCCCAAGTAGCTGGAATTACAGGCATGCACCACCATGCCCAGCTAACTTTGTATTTTTAGTAGAGATGGGGTTTTGCCATGTTGGTCGGGCTGGTCTTAAACTCCTAACATCAGGTGATCCACCCTCCTTGGCTTCCCAAAGTGCTGGGATTACAGGCATGAGCCACCGTGCCCCGTCGAAGCTATAATTTTAAGGAGTGTATAAAATGTTCAATAGTTATACTTGTTTATATTTATGCAGGTAACATTATATAGTAACACCATTTTAAATCAACCCGAGGGGCCTTAAGCACTTTGTTTTCCTTCAAAGGGGTCTCTTCACTCCCTGGGCTTAGAAACACTGCTCCTCTAGTGTTCTTGTGACAATTAGATACTGAGTTTCTCAAGCATAGGGCCTATCTTTGCCTTTCTAGCCCTCAGGTCAAAAGTTGTGTACATGCTTGCTACATTACCAAGAAATGAATGAGACATGTTGCTAAAATGTTTTTATGTTCTTTTGCATCTGAATCCTTCTTCCTTGAACCCAAATATATGCCTTGTGGGATATTATGCCCTCCCATTACGTTCCACCGGGAGGGACATACACGTTCATCTCGGCAAATGTGGAAGCAGGACAGAACCAATTATAAATTATCTCAAAACTGTTGCGTGCTCTTTTTATCAGTTAAACTTGTCTGCAACAGAAAACTTACTAATGAAAAGGCCTAACTTGCCACATGTGTTGATTTCGTGGGAGTAAAATTCAGAAAGTCAAAAACCACATTTTTTTGTGATTTGGTTTTTCTGGAAAATAATTTGAACTTGCGTCTCACTTGGCTTTACTATCATGGCCCCAACTCCCAGAGGAGTGCTCTATTTTGAAGTAGCAAAACGTCTGATTCCAAAGACCTGACACAAAACGAAATTCCACATGGAAAACTGAAACTCACCAGTCAAGTATAGGCACAGCATGAAAATAACTTTTAAATCTCAGATATCATGCTATAATGGAATATGCTAAAAACAAAAACCAAAATAAACTTTGGGACGGTAAAACAAGAGTATTAGTTACTGATTAAGGAGGTGATATACACATAGTATAAATAAAACTTTAAGTCATGCGATATAATAGTTCCTCTCAAAAAGTCTCATGGGGAATTCTACATAAATTTCTCCAATTACAAAGTTATCTCTATTATATCCTGAGAAACTGATAAATGCCTTGCAGAACATATTTTAATGAAATCAGAAGCCCACTGCTCTGTGTAACCCTGCTGACGTGAAATAGTATAAAGAAGTTCTTTCTCGGTAGCTAGATTCTGGTTCAGAAGTTCTGAGTCTACTGATCAGAAATTAGGTGTCAATTTTGCTTTTTTTTTAAGTTTGTTTTTGCTATTTAAATTAGTAGCCTATCATAATACATTTATAATATATTTTATATAATATAAATCATAAAATTCAAATGATAAGCATTAAATGAATAGATTAATTAAAATTTGTATCTATTAATTAGATAATGTATAAGTTGTAGTTCCTTCCTTTTCTTCCCTCCAAATTCACTTTCTAGAGCTGACTATGATTTGCACTTCAGTTTCATCTTTCCAGAAAACTCACCATATACAGAAATAAAGTGAGGAGAATTTAATAACTGCATTCAGTATAAAGTTGTGGCAGTATGGATGCAGGGAAAATGCAATACCCTAGGACTTTCACAGTGGGTGCCACTACCTCCCTAGGACTGAGGGTGTGGTTACCAGACCTGAAGACAGACAGGGCATGTAGAGAGGGCTGCTTCACAGGAACCTAAATCAAGCGACCCAGTCAGCTTACAGGGTTGGAGTCAGGGAAATAAAACTCTGCCCTTATTCCTTTCTTCTAGACTCCATCTGGGCTCCACCCAAATGTAGTTTGACACAGTCCGAGCAGCTCAGACTTCAGGACCATAGAGCAGAATGGAGAAGGTGGGGTCAATGAAAGATTCCCACATATTTGACTTACTGTTTTACAACTCTTGTTTCTCACTTATTGATAAACAGTGCATGTTTTGCTATATCAATTTGCGAAAATTCACATCATTCTTTGTTCATTATGTCATAGAATTTCATTTTGTGGAATTATTAAATGATAGTTAGAACCAGAGACAGGAAAAGACATCCCCCAACCCATGCAAGGCATTCTGAAGACTAGATTTCCACAGCTCTCCTTTGCTCAAAGTACTAGTAGCCTTCTCAAAAATGGTGCATGGAAGGTTCATTGTTTGAGATCTTATGTGTAAAAATGCCTTTATGACTGAGTGTAGAAATCTCTTTCTATCAATGTGTTAAAGGCATTGATCCATTGTATTCTATTTTCCAGTCATGCCAACACAAAGTTAGTCATTCTGATTTTTTTTTTCTTTTATCTGAAACAAGGTCTCACTCTGTCACCCAGATTGGAGTATAGAAATGCAGTCTCAGCTCACTGCAACCTATGCCTCCCAGGCTCAAGTGATCCTCCCACCTCAGCCTACACCAACTACAGGCTTGCACCACCACGTCCCACTGATTTTTGTATTTTTCGTGGAGATGAGATTTCACCATGTTGCCCAGGTTGGTCTTGAACTCCTGAGCTCAAGCAGTTCCCCCGCCTCAGCCTCCCAAAGTGCTGGGATTATAGACGAGATCCACTGCGCCCAGTCATTCTGATTCTTAAACTTTTATCTGTAGCTTTCTCTTCCTAATATAATTTCATAAATCATTATTGAGAAATAAGAGTAAACATGATCTAAGTTTTCTTTTTCATAACTTTAGTAAATAATTTTCACAGGTTCACCTTGCCTCTGCATATATAAGGAACTAATTCCCTTGTGTTGTGTAAGAGTCTTTCTCTCTAAACCTCATGTGAACTTTGTATTTGTGTCCTCAGGTTGAATGAAGACAGCACTAAGCAGGTCTGCATTCTCCCATGCACAAGGTGTATGTATTTCCTGTGATTCCTATCACCATCTTTTCTGGTGTTGTCAGAATCAGTGTCTCCTATTAAGAGCTGAGGACAAGCCTTTGTGCACAGATACTGATAAAAGGACATCAAGTTGACTCATATTTAGGGGAGCTGTAGTGGAACAAGGCTCCTTTTACATGGCCTCTGGCTATTGGAGAGTTGATTTATTTTAAGGTAACTTTTCAAATCATGTGCAAGAAGAAGTATAGGAAAATACCAAATCCCCTTACCACACTGGTACCAAGCGGCTTCGGCCAATCCCCCAGCTGCTGCTGAAATCCTATATCCCAGGACGCATGGGTTAGTCCTTTTGCTTTTACCATTGAGAGTTGTAGTCCCTGCAAAGTATGTGGAGTGGCATTGCTGAGTCAGGGAGGAGTGTGGAGGAGGACCAAATACAGGCAACTGCCCCTTAGGATGCTGCTACTTGGGCAGTGAGGAAGATATTTACTCAGGACATCTGCTCAGCAGCATTCACCCTGAATTTCTCATGTGAGGATATACCAGGGGATGAACTAAAATCCCTTCCTCATTTTCACTTGCCTTGATACATTGTTCATTTAGAGATGTCTGGGAATGAGAGAACTTCCAACATTTCTTGATTCCTTTAGGAAATTTTTCCAGAAAGTAACCCATTGATGAACAACAGCCCTTATTACCAATGTCATTGCAATCTTTTGTGTGTGTATTTGTATTCATGTTGACATTTCAGTGGGAAGATCATTAGGAAGCTAAATCTGCTAATGATCACAGTGAGGCATTTGGAGCTTTAGGAATGTTGTGTTGTTTTTTATCATTCATCCCACTGGGGCTGATAACCATGAACTGGACAATGAAAGGAAGTGCAAGTATTTTTGGAGCCTCTGTGCTGGAGAAACAAACCTCTCCCATGGCCTTTCTGTTGGTGTATTGAAATTTCTCTGTCAATTCTTCTGACACTGAGTTTCTCCAAATTTCTCCAGATGCTGAAGATGGAAGGGTTTGTACTTAGGGCCAACTGCAACCCTTTGTCATAATAGCACCTCCCTTATGCACTTCAAGTTAGGAATATTTCTCTGGGTATAAACAGGGTTACACATCAGAAGGAGGACAGAGTCTTGCCACCGGCATCCATCCGTGATCCTGAACAAGAGCAGATCATGCAGAAAACCTCTCTGATTCCCTTCCCTGCTGTCTCCTCTCCTCTTTCCCCACAGCTCAGAGCAAGGTTGAGCAGTAAACAGAAGGTAGGACTGGTATGGGAGGACGTAATTTTTAACATCCAACATGAAAGCAGAACTCCAAACAAATTATTTGCTAAAATGTATTTTACTTATTGTAAAAATAAAATAGAAGTCAAAATATTAAATTAAAATTCTTGAAATGGCAACATAGGTACAAACTGCTAGTTTTAACATCGTGTTCGTTTCTAGCATTTCTGAAGGTGCTGATGCAAATCGTAAAATGCTATTAAGACTACCTTGGGAGGAGGGACTAAAAGGCTGAATAGAAATGGCTATAGTCAGAGGCTCCCCACAAGAAGAATGAAAATGGTGAGTGCACCAGCAACCAAGGTATCCAGGTTTCTCTCACTGGGACTAACTAGGCAGTTGGTGCAACCCATGGAAAGCAAATAAAAATAGGGTGGAGTGACAGCCCACCCAGGAGTCACATGGCTGGGGGAGCTCCCACCCCCAGCCAAGTGAGGAGGTGAGTAACTGTACTACCCCACCCAGGAAGCCACACTTTTTCCATGGATCTGTGCAACCCACGGATCCGGAGATCCCCCTTATGAGCCCACGCCAGCAGGGCCTTAGATCCCAAGCACAGAGCTGTGCAGAATCTTGGTGGCCACTCAGCTGGAGACTGCCCAAGACTACCAAGTTCTCAGGGGAGGAGCGGCTGCCATCACTGTGGCTGCCTGCTGCCTAAGACAACTGAGCTCCCAGCGGGAGGGGTGGCCGCCATCACTGCAGTTTCAGTCTGCAGTTATTCCCCTGCCAGTGTCAGGGCGACTGGGTGATTGAGACCCAGGAGGAATCCCCCACAGTGCATCACAGTGGCTGTGGCAGATCATGGACAGACTACACCTTTAGGCAGGACCATGTCCCATCCCTACTCACTGGGTGGGGCCTCCCCATGGGAATTTCTGCAACACCAGTCAGGGGTTTATGGACATAACTCTGATCTCCCTGGGAGGGAGCCCCTGGGGTAAGGGATGGTCTCAGTCTTCATGATTCAGCAGACTTAGCCATTCCCCCTCCTGGCTCTTAAGAATCTAGGCAGTCTGGATGAGGGAGATTCCCCCCAGTGCAGTGTACCCCCTCTACCAGGGAGAAATCAGAGTGCTTTGTGAAGTGGGTCATGCCTCCTGACTGGGTGAGATCCCCTCAACATGGGTCACCAGACAATTTACACAGGAGCATTTCCACTGACATTTGGTTGGTGCCCTCTGGGATAGAGATCCCAGAGGAAGGGGCAGAGAGCCATCTTTACTGTTCTGCAGCCTCCACAGGTGACACCTCTAGGTGCAGGAGGGACCCAGGCAAATAGGGACTGGACTGGATCCCTGGCAAATGGAAGCAGACCTTCAGAAAAGGAGCCTGACTGTTAAAAGAAAAACAAACAGAAAGCAACAATAACGGCATCAATCAAAAAGTCCCCACAAAAACCCCATCCAAAGGTCAGCAGCCTCAAAGATCAAAGCTAAATAACCTCACGAAGATGAGAATCATTGAAAAACATGCTGAAAATTCAAAAAGCCAGAGTGCCTCTTCTCCTCCAAATAATCACAATGCCTCTCTAACAAGGGTGCAGAACTGGGCTGAGGTTGAGATGAATGAATTCACAGAAGTAAGTTTCAGAAGGTTGGTAATAGCAAATTTTACTGAGCCAAAGAAGCATGTTCTAACCCAATGCAAAGAAGCTAAGACCATGATAAAACATTACAGAAGCTGTTAATCAGAAAAACCAGTTTAGAGAGAGCAATAAATGACCTGATGGAGCTGAAAAACAAAACATGAGAGCTTCACAATGCAACCACAAGTATTAATGGTCAATAGACTAAGCAGAGGAAAGGATTTCAGAGTTTGAAGACTATCTTGCTGAAATAAGACAGGCAAACAAGATTAGAGAAAAAAGAATGAAAAGGAATGAACAAAACCATGGAGAATTGTGAGATTATGTTAAAAAAAAAAAAAAAGCCTAACCTACAATTGATTGGGATACCTAAAAGAAATGAGGAGTATGGTACCAAGTTGGAAGACATACTTCGAGATATCATCCAGGAGTACTTCCCCAACCTAGCAAGACAGGCCAATGGTCAAATTCAGGAAATCCAGAGAACCCTAGTAAGATACTTCATGAGAAGATCAACCCCAAGACACATAATCATCTGATTCCCAGGTGGAAGTGAAAGAAAAAACGTTAAGGGCAACCAGAGAGAAAGACTAGGTAACTTACAAAGGGAAGCCCATTGGACTAACAGCAGACCTCTCAACAGAAACCCTGCAAGCCAGAAGAAATTGAAGGCCAATATTCAACATTCTTAAAGAAGACAATTTCCAACCCAAAATTTCGTATCCAAGCAAACTAAACTTCATAAGCAAAGGAGAAATAAAATGCTTTTCAGATAAGCAAATGCTGAGGGAATTCATCACCACCAGGCCTGCCACACAAGAATTCCTGAAGGAAGCACTAAATATGGAAAGGAAAAACCATTACCAGCCAATATGAAAGCACACTGAAGTACAAAGACTAATGACACTATGAAGCAACTACATCAACAAGTCTGCAAAATAACCAGGTAGCATCATGATGATAGGATCAAATTCATACATAATAATATTAACCTTGTAAATGCCCTAATTAAAAGACACAGAATGGCAAACTGCATAAAGAGTCAAGATCCATTGGTGTGCTGTATTCAAGAGATCCATTTCACATGCAGACTCACACAGGCTCAAAGTAAAAGGATGAGGAAAATTTGCCAAGCAAATGGAAGACAGAAAAAGCAGTTAAGCAAACAAAGATCAAAAGAGACAAAGAAGGGTATTACAGTACAGTAAAGGGTTCAATTCAACAAAAAGAGGTAACTATCCTAAATACATATGTACCTAATACAGGGGCTGCCAGATTCATAAAAAAAAGTTCTTAGAGATTGACAAAGAGACTTAGACTCTCACACAATAATAGTTCGAGACTTTAACAATCCACTGTCAATTTTAGACAGATCATTGAGACAGAAATTAAAAGGGATATTCAGGACTTAAACTCAGCTCTGGGTCAAATGGACCAGATAGTTATCTACAGAACTCTCCACCCAAAAACAACAGAATATGCATTCTTCTCAGCACCACATGTAACTTGGTCTAAAATGAATCACACAGTTGGAAGTAAAACACTCCTCAGCAAATGCAAAAGAACTAATCATAACAGTTTCTAGGGCCACAGCACAATCAAATTAGAACTCAAGATTAAGAAACTCACTCAAAACTATGCAACTACATGGAAATTGAACAACCTGCTCCTTTATGACTCCTGGGTAGATAATGAAATTAAGACAGAAATAAAGAAGTTCTTTGAAACCAATGAGAACAAAGATATTTGACATAATGTACCAGAAACTATGGGATGCAGCTAAGGCAGAGTTATGAGGGAAATGTGTAGCATTCATTGCCCACATCAAAAAGCTAGAAAGATCTCAAATCAACACCCTAACATCACAACTAAGAAAACTAGAGAACTAAGAGCAAAGAAACCCCAAAGCTAGCAGAAGACAAGAAATAACCAAGATCAGAGCAGAAATGAAGGACATAGAGACACGGAAAACCATTCGAAAAAATCAATTAATCCAGGAGATTTAAAAATAATAATAATAAAATAGATCGCTAGCTAGACTAATAAAGAAGAAGAGAGAGAAGAATCAAATAGACACAATAAAAATGATAAAGGGGATATCATGACTGACCCCACAGAAATATAAACCACCATCAGCGAAGAGTATAAACACCTCTATGCGAATAAACTAGAAAACCTAGAAGAAATGGATAAATTCCTGGATGCATACACCCTCCCAAGACTGAACCAGGAAGAAGTTGAATCCCTGAATAGAATAATAACAAGCTCTAAAATTGAAGCACTAACAAATAGCCTACCAACCAAAAAAAGTCCAGGACTAGACAGATTTACAGCTGAATTCTATCAGAAGTACAAATAGGAGCTAGTGCCATTTCCTTTGAAACTATTCCAAACAGTTGAAAGAGAGGGACTCCTCCCTAACTTATTTTATGAGGCCAGCATCATTCTCATACCAAAACCTGCCAGAGATACAACAGTAAAAGAAAACTTCAGGCCAATATTCCTGATGAACATTGATGCAAAAATCTTCAATAAAATACTGGCAAACCCAATCCAGCAGCACATCAAAAAGTTTTTCCACCATGATCAAGTCAGCTTCATCCCTGGGTTGCAAGGCTGGTTCAACATATGCAAATCAATAAACATAATTCATCACATAAACAGAACTAAAGACAAAAACCACATGATTATCTCAATAGACACAGAAAAGACCTTTGATAAAATTAAACATCGCTTCATGTTAAAAACTTTCAATAAACTAGGTATTGATGGAACATACCTCAAAATAATAAGAGCCTTATGTGACCAACCCACAGCCAATATCACACTGAATGGGCAAAAGCTGAAAGCCTTGCCCTTGCAAACGGGCACAAGACTACAATAAAGTCTCTCATAACTCCTATTCAACATAGTATTGGAAGTTATGGCCAGGACAATCAGGCAAGGGAAAGAAATAAAGCTATGTATTTGCTATTGTGAATAGTGCCGCAATGAACATACACATGTATGTATCTTTATAATAGAATGATTTATATTACTTGAGACATATACCCAGTAATGGGATTGCTGGGTCAAATGGTATTCTGCTTCTGGATCTTTGAGGAACTGCCATACTGTCTTCCACAATGGTTGAACTCATTCAACTAGGAAGAGAGGAGGCCAAACTGTCCCTGTTTGCAGATGGCATGATCTGCAAAGACAATCTAGCTAAGCTAAGACAATCCTAAGCAAAAAGAACAAAGCTAGAGGCATCATGACACCTGACTTCAAACTATACCACAAGGCTAAAATAACCAAAACAGCAGAGTATTGCTACAAAAACAGACACATAGACCAATGAAATAGAATAGAGAACTCAGAAATAAGACCATCTGATATTGGACAACCATCTGATCAACAAACGTGACGTAAACAAGCAATGGGGAAGGGATCCGCTATTTAATAAATGGTGCTGGGAGAACTGGCTAGCCATATGCAGAAAATTAAAACTGGATCCTTTCCTTACATCTTATATAAAAGTTAGCTCAAGATGGAGTAACCCCAAAACTATAAAAACCCTAGAATAAAATCTAGGCAATACCATTTAGGACATAGGCACAGGCAAAGATTTCATAATGGAAATGCTAAAAGCAATTGCAACAAAAGCAAAAATTGACAAATGGGATATAATTAAACTAAAGAGCTTCTCCACAGTCAAAGAAACTATCATCAGAGTGAAGAGACAGCCTACCGAATGGGAGAAAATTTTTGCAACCTATCCATCTGAAAAAAGTCTAATATCCCAAATCTACAAGGAACTTAAACAAATTTACAAGAAAAAAAAACCAACCCCATTAAAAAGTGGCAAAGCACATGAACAGACCAGACACTTCTCAAAATCAGACATACATGCAGCCAACAAACATATGAAAAAAAGCTCAACATCAGTAACCATTAGAGGAATGCAAATCAAAACCACAATGAGATACTATCCCATGCCAGTCAGAATGGTAATTATTTAAAAGTGAAGAAAAAACAGATCCTGGTGAGGCTGTGGAGAAACAGGAATATTTTTACACTGTTGGTGGGAATGTAAATTAGTTCAACCATTGTGGAAGACAGTATGGCAATTCCTCAAAGACCTAGAAGCAGAAATACCATTTGACCCAGCAATCCCATTGCTGGGTGTACATCCAAAGGAATATAAATCATTCTATTATAAAGACACATATATGTGTATGTTCATTGCAGCATGATTCACAATAGCAAATATATAGAATCAACCCAAATGCCCGTCAGTGATAGACTGGATAAAGAAAATAGGGTACATATACACCATGAGATACTATGCAGCCATAGAAAGGAATGAGATCGTGCTCTTTGCAGGTCCATAGATGGAGCTCGAAGTCACCAACCTTAGCTAACTAACGCAGGAACAGAAAACCAAATACTGCATGTTCTCACTTCAGCTGTGACTTGTAAGTGGGAACTGAACAATGAGAACACATGGACACAGGGAGGAGAGGGAGAGCATCAGGATAAATAGTAATGCATGCTGGGCCTCACATCTGTGTGATGGGTTGGTAAGTGTAACCAACCACCATGACACATGTTTACTTATGTAACAAATCTGCACGTCCTGTGCCTGTATCCTGGAACTTAAAATTAAATTAAATTTTTAAAAAAGACTACCTTGCTTCTTTCCTGTTCTGCTCTATTCACTCAAGTGTTACATTTTAGATAATATTTTCATGAAGCTATATCATCTTCATAAGGATTAATTTAAATGTCAGCACAATAATTCATCAAGAGCCTGTTTGCCCTTGTTTGAGGATTTTTTGTGCATTAAAGAAAATGCCATAAATAATATATTCATGTGTAAGTAATGTTCTTACACTTAATTTTTTTTTACATTCCCAAGAGTAAAATTCTTGTTGTGTCAAAGGATTGAACAGTTTTATAACTATTGAAATGAACTATGAAATTGCTTTCTAACACTATTCGTGTTCTCAAACATTGAGGGGTCATTTCTGCTAACTATAAATGCTTATTTTTTCATGAGTGAATTTTTTGTTTCATTTTGTGTTTTATTTTTAGAAACAGGTTTCTCCCTATGTTGCTCAGACTGGCCTAAAACTCCTGGGTTCAAATGACTACTGCTTCAGCCTTGAGAGTAGCTGGGACTATAGGCACATGCCACCACTCCTAGCTCTGATGAGTGAATTTTTACAAAGACACATCTTCTTTGTCCTTTGCCCAGCATTTGATGTGTTACTTGTTTGAACAACTACTATGGTTCATATTTTCTTCTTTTTGAAATGATCATGTTGTAAGGACAATTTGCACTGGAAATGTGAGGTTGTTGCAGATGTTGTGAGCATTGCTGGTGTGTTTCTGCTTTCATAAATACAGTTTACTTTATAAGACATGAAAGGGCTATGCAATCATGCATAGTAAAATGGTTCTGCCATCCATAATATGGGTGCAGGGGAAGCCAATCCCTGGGGCATAGCTATTCTCTGTGAGGGGACTGACTCCTGCTAGAGTTCATAACCCTGGCTTTATGACCTTGGACAATCCTTTAACTTCAGTAAGCCTCAATACCATACTCTGGCAAATAACAGTGATTAGGAAAATCAAATAATATATTATAAAATATACAGCACACAATTAGTTATATTCCTTTTCTCTAGTTTGGTAGGGATCATTACTATTTAAATAAATCACATGTAAAGTTTTTTAAATGCCCACAAGCCTCTCTCTAGTTATTTAGTAAATAGTCATGATGCTTTACCTTTAAAATCCACCTTTGTGTATATCTGCAGTTCACAGACAAGTATACATGTGTCCTCCTTGACCTTATTTTCTATTTACTGTTCCTTTCTCCCATATGCACCAGCCATACTGGTCTATTCTCAGTCCTTAGAGCACGCTAGCCTTATTCTGGTGTCAAGGTTTTCATACTTGCTACTTACTGCATAGAATTGTATTCTACACCTCCCTTTTTCTCATGATGCAGGACTTAGCTCAAAGGCCACCTCCACTCCACAGCCTTCTGCCTGACCTGGCTGAAGGTGCTCTCATTATCTGGGCGTTCCCGATCTTGTGCCTGATTTTAATGATGTCATAGAACTTTTCACTTCCTAAAATTATTTTACTCATAAAGTTGTTTATCTGTTTATTGCCTGTCCTCCAGAGTTAGAGTAGAAGCTAGGGGACTTTGAGTGTTTACTATCAAACGCCTGAAGCCTAGAACACTCTAGCACACATCAGGTGCTCAAGTATTTGTTGCTTCAGAGCCCAGGTGTAACTCATTTATTACATCACAAGGAAGATAAATTATTGACTATTATTTTAACATCACTGAGTAATTTTTAAATTAATCATTAACAAATTATATGTGATACTGCATAAAACCAGTATAGTGCACTGGTCAAATGTTAGCTACTAGAGTGAAGCACTCTAGAGTTCTGCTTCAGGATGTTCCAACTCCAAACTGCAATCACTGATGCTGATGGAAATATTCACATTTACAATGACCTCATCTGAACGGGAAATTGGGTTTTGCCTGAATTTTTTTCCACCAGTTTTGTAGGACTTTTAAATCGTCACACCTTCCCATAATTGTTGAGGGAAGAACCATATATTCAGGGGCTTCTTTTCAGGGCGCTTATTTTGAGATTAAACTCCACTTTCATTTCATTTTTGCTGATGCCATCTCATCCCTTTTGCTATTACAAAAGCCTGCAAAAATAGCCCTGCACATAAATTATGCATCAACTCTTTAAATATCCTGGTCTTTTTTTTTTTTTTTTTTTTGCCCCACCTCCATCCAAGGAGAAAGATTATAACGCTCTTTTGCAATGTCTGTTGTTTCTGCTGTTGGGGTTTTAAATTTTTGTTTAATTTTATTTTCTGAAAGAAAATAAATATCTTGGTTCCCCCGTTTTTACTCACAAGTGAGTAAGGTGTAATACTCTGAGTCCATATTAGTGGCAAGGTTTTTTTTCTTTTAATGCAAGAACTGATAATCTTGTTTCTAGAGGCAGAGTATTATCCTTTTGTCCAAAATTGTTCCAAGATTAGAATCTGCTTACTTTAATTGCTGTCTATGTTGGAGGATGAGCATTACTCACTTTTTTTTTGTCCAAGTATATACCTGCTAGATTACTTTTGTCTCTGGAAACACCAGGAAAAACTATATGAAAATAGCTAGCCTTTACTGAGGTTGTGCAGTGTGCTGCATGCTGGCCATGTTATTTTCAGTGCTGATGAGGACTCAACAAGGATGGATTCTTATCCCCTATTTACATATAATGAATTCAAGTCCCTAGACCTGGTCAATTCAAGTCAAGTCCATCCAATTTCAGGACCTACACCCACCTACCTTCCTATATTGCTTCACAAGTCATGGGGCAATCACATTCCTTAAATGTAAAATAGCTGAGCAGAGAATGGTGATCTTTGGGAAGAAACTTTATTACTTTCATTGTCCTCTTATTCTGATTTTTCAGATCTCTCTACACTTATCCAGTTGGTTTTCAACCAGCACAAAAATATCACAAATGTTGATGGGAAAGCTGTTCACGACCACAGGCCTCCATTTGCAGACTGGCCTCGTATTAGATGTCTAGGCTTATAGTCTCATGGAATGACAGCATTATAATGGAATTCTAAATAATGAAAGATATTTGCTTAAATTCCCAGAGCTGGGATAGAAATATGGTCTTGGATAGCCCATCTGGGACTCTTTCATAATGCTCGGATATAGCCAGCCAAGACCTTTTAAGGTTTTTCCCTGGGTAGAAACTAGACCTACAGTCTTTGTGTTTCAGTGTCTGAAGGAGATAGGAGAAAAAGACATGACACATTTTCCCCTCTATTTTGGTAAAAGGAAAAGAACATTTGATTTTTCTTTAAATATTAGAAAACACAATACATAAAAGATTTGAGATAATCAAAAATTCTGAGAAGGAGGGGAGTCTCATAAGGCTCTTCTCCAGTTACTAGGTTTTCTCCCCCCAAACTTAAAATCATGATCTCCACAATGTATTCTCATCCAAGATTTCAAATTCCATCCTCAGTAAACTCATTAAATACATATTTCAAATACTATTGGGAATTCATTTTCTAAACAAGAATGATATAATTTTTAGCAGAAGCAACACTATATTTACAAAAGTATCCTTCTCTCCCTGAAAAAAAAATCTGCCATATAAAATGCATAACCCCTTCTTCAAATAGTATCATTGTGTTTTCTATAAAAAACTTATTCTCAAACTAAATTTCTAGTATTTTATGGCTCTTTGATTTTAGTATGAAATTCTACTAAGTCAAAATTTATGCCCAGAGGTCTGCGATGCAGTTTTATCCTTCTGAATAAGTATTAGAGAGTGCTACTATGAAAATGATTTTAGAGAGAATACATCAAGTACTTACAAAAAAACAAGTTTTCTAAAAGTAACTTCAAACATTTTATAAGCTCCATTTACCTAATACCAATTGTCATTCATTGTGTTATGCTTTTTAAGTTTTCCCCACATACACAGATAAAGAAAACTCATAAGAACTATGTTTGATGAGGCTCTTTTTCCAAAACAACACACACAGACACAGACAAACACACAGACATACACACACACACACGCATACTATGTGCAAATGAAATACCATTTTTAAATTTCAAGTAGGTAGCCATGCTCTAAATTTTTAAAGGACATTTTCTAGTGCTAAACATTCAGTGGGAAAACATTTCAGTTGTGATTAAAACGAAACCTGTGCAATTTTTCAGAGTAAACAAATCAGTATAGGGGTATAGGCCTGAGAGGTTGGGTATTAAAAAAAATCCTCAGGGAGGCAGTAAGGATATGGCAGTGAAGAAGGAGTCAATCAGGTTAGGAGCTGACTGCCTGAGCTCCCTGAATAAATCTGGGAGCCACGGCAATAACTTCCCATTAGTAAAGAGCTCACATTATCAGCCCAAGGATAGGACCTAGGGGTTGGGACCCCAAGACACGGATAGAAACAGAGCAAGCAGCAAGAAAACAAAGCCTCTAGTTGGTATCCTCTAGGATAGTGGGGACCCAAAATCTCCAATACCTTTATGATGTGAAAACATAAAGTAAGAAACTGTTGCAAAAACTTGTCCAGAACCTATAAACCACAAAGGCTAGAGTGGAGAAAAAATAACTCAGAAACTGTCTATGGAGATGTTTCTGTAAGCTAAAAACCACTGAATCTGTACAGAAGAGGATTCTGATGAAAATTAGCTCACAGGCAAAACTTACACGTGCATGAGCAACAGTCATCGGATACAAAAACATGAGAGGAATCGAATTTAAGAATTAGAAAACAGAACAATTTGAAAGGCACTAATAAATCCAGTAAAATAGGGACAATGAGGTGGGGAAAACAGGAGATACAAAGATTAGAAAAGAAAGGAGAAAATAATCATGTACAGATGTTGTGTTTGTCTACATAGACAAAGTGTAAAAACCAACAAATGAGTTTCCAGGTACAAGATGATTAACAAAAATTAATAGCATTCCTATCCACCAATGTAACCAAATGTAAGTGTTTTAAAGTTCCCATTCACAAGAAGAATAAGAAGCATAAGATATTTGGGAACAACCTAATAAAAGATAAACATGATCTTTATGGAGAAATTGTCCAATGTTATTGTAAGAGCTAAGGGATAAATGGAAACGCATGAATAAACGGAGAGGTATGCTGTGTTTATTAGTGAAATGACTTCATACTGTAAAGATATAAATTCTTCTCAAATTCATCTATATTTAATATCACTTATTCTAAAGGTAATATGCCAGAAGTGTTGAAAAACAGCAATTGAATGCTAAGAAATGTGACAAAAAGCAAGAATATCAAAATCTCAAAACTTATAATAAACGTAGAATAACTAACATATGGTGGCGCTGATGTGGGGATGATTAAAAGGATCTAAGTCAACAAGTCAAAACAGAAAATGGATAGCCCAGTAATGAAGTAACTCATGTATGAAAATCTGGTATATGATGGGCATATACACATATTTGGGGAATGTGAACCTAAGGGGATACAAAGAGGACTTTCATTTTTTCAGTCATGTTTTATGTATATTATATTCCAAAATACATTAAAAAACAACAAAAGGCTAGATTTATTAATTTTAAACAGGTGCAGAAGTATATCTGTATACTTAATTTTTTCAAATACAAAATAAACTTTTATTTGAAAGAAGTTAATATTTTCACTCCAATTCTCTATTAAAGTAGGAAGACGAGAAGCCCTATAGGCCAAATTTGAATGAATGGAATAAATAAACTGGAGTTACAGTATATAGAAGAGCAAAAACTTATTAAGAACTTACTGGCTGGGCAAGGTGGCTCACGCCTGTAATCCCAACACTTTGAGAGGCTGAGGCCAGCAGATCACGAGGTCAGGAGTTCAAGACTAGCCTGGCCAATGTGGTGAAATCCCATCTCTAGTAAAAATACAAAAATTAGCTAGGTGCGGTGGCGCACACTTGTAATCCAGCTACTCAAGAGGCTGAGGCAGGAGAATCACTTGAGCCTGGGAAGCGGAGGTTGCAGTGAGCCGAGATAGAGCCACTGCACTCTGCACTCCAGCCTAGGTGACAGATTAAGAAATCTTATTGTATAGAATTAGGCACAAATCTCTGTCATTTCTTTACATAAAGCTCAGAAAAGCAGTTTGTAGCACCAGAAGCTAAACACTTTCTTTTTATTTATAAAATTTTTAAACAACTAAAAAACCTAAATTGCAGAGCCTGTATTTGATAAAATATATATATTTATATGAAAGAACACACATAGGAACACAGAAGTTCAACTTACAATCAAGCAAGAAAAAACGTAACTTGTGGAATTACTTACACAATTGAACACATTTTAAATCACAGTATACTCAAAATGAGATTTTCTTTTTTTTATTTCCAACTTTTATTTTAAGTTCACAGGTATATGTGCAGGATATGCAAGTTTGTTACATAGGTAAACGTGTGCCATGGTGGTTTGCTGCATAGATCTTCGCATCTCCCAGGTATTAAGCCTAGCATCCATTAGCTATTCTTCCTGATGCTCTTCCTCCTCCCACCATCAACCCTCCACCAGGCCCCAGTGTGTGTTGTTTCCCCACCATGTGTCCATGTATTCTCATCATTCAGCTCCCACTTATAAGTGAGAACAAGCTGTATTTGGTTTTCTGTTCCTGGGTTAATTTGCTAAGGATCAGGGCCTCCAGCTCCATCCCTGTCCCTTCAATGAACATGATCTCATTCCTTCTCATGGCTGCATAATGTTCCATGGTGTATATGTACCACATTTTCTTGATCCAGTCTATCATTGATGGGCATGTAAGTTGATTCTATGTCTTTGCTATTGTGAATAGTGCTGCAATGAACATATGCATGCATGTATCTTTATAACAGAATGATTTATATTCCTTTGGGTATATACCCAGTAATGGGATTGCTAGATCAAATGGTACTTCTGCCTCTAGGTCTTTGAGGAATTGCCACGCTGTCTTCCACAATGTTTGAACTAATTTATACTTCCACCAACATTATAAAAGTGTTCCTTTTTCTCCACAATCTCACCAGAATCTGTTGTTTTTTAGACTTTTTAATAATAGTCATTCTGACTGGTGTGAGATGTTGTCTCACTGTGGTTTTGATTTGCATTCCTCTAATGATTACTGATGTTGAGTTTTTCATATGTTTGTTGGCTGCATGTATGTCTGATTTTGAGAAGTGTCTGTTCATGTGCTTTGCCCACTTTCTAATGTTTTTTTTTTTTCTTCTAAATTTGTTTAAGTTCCTTATAAATGCCGGATATTAGGCCTCTGTCAGATAGATAGATTGCAAAAATTTTCTCCCGTTCTGTAGGTTGTCTGTTTACTCTGTTGTTTCTTTTGTCGTGCAGGAGCTCTTTAGTTTATTTAGATCCCATTTGTCGATTTTTGCTTTTGTTGCAATTGTTTTTGGCATTTCCATCATGAAATCTTTGCATGTACTTACATCCTGAATGGTATTGCCTAGGTTTTCTTCTAGGGTTTTTGTAGTTTTCGATTTTACACTTAAGTCTTTAATACACCTTGAGTTGATTTTTGTATATGGTGTAAGGAAGGGGTCTAGTTTCAATTTTCTGCATATGTCCAGCCAGTTCTCCCATTTATTAAATAGGGAGTCCTTTCTGCATTGCTTGTTTCTGTCAGGATTGTCGAAGACCAGATGGTTGAAGGTGTGCAATCTTATTTCCGGATTCTCTATTCTGTTCCATTGGTCTATGTGTATATTCTTGTACCAGTATTGTGCTGTTTTGGTTCCTGCAGCCCTGTAGTACAGTTTGAAGTAGGATAACGTGATGCCTTCTTCAGCTTTGTTCTTTTTGCTTAAGATTGCTTTGGCTATTCAGGCTCTTTTTTGGTTCCATATGAATTTTAAAGTAGTTTTTTACTAATTCTGTGAAGAATGTCAATGGCAGTTTAATGGAAACAGCATTGAATCTACAAATTGCTCTGGGCACTATGGTCATTTTCACAATATTGATTCTTCCTATCCATCACCATGAAGTGTTTTTCCATTTGCTTGTTTCATCTCTGATATCTTTGAGCAGTTATTCATAGTTCTACTTGAAGAGGTCTTTCACTTCCCTTGTTAGTTGTATTTCCAGGTATTTTATTCTTTTTGAGGCAATTGTGAATGGGATTGTGTTTCTGATTTGGTTCTTGGCTTGCCTGTTGTTGGTGTATAGGAATGCTAGCAATTTTTGCACATTGATTTTGTATCCTGAGACTTTGCTGAAGTTGCTTATTAGCACAAGAAGGTTTTGGGCTAGGATGATGGAGTTTTCTAGATATAAGATCACATCATCCGCAAACAGATAGTTTGACTTCCTCTCTTCCTATTTGAATATCCATTATTTCTTTCTCTTGCCTGATTGCCCTGGCCAGAATGTTCAATACTATATTGAATAGGAGTGGTTAGACAGGATAACCTTGTCTTTTGCTAGTTTTCAAAGGAAACGCTCCCAGCTTTTGCCCATTCAGTATGATATTGGCTGTGGGTTTGTCATACATGGCTGTTATTATTTTCAGGTATGTTCCTTCAATACCTAGCTTATTGACAGTTTTTAACATGAGAGAATGCTGGGATTTCTCAATGGCCTTTACTGCATTTATTGAGACATTTATGTGGGTTTTTGTCTTTAGTTCTCTTTATGTGATAAATCACATTTACTGATTTGAGTATGTTGAGCCAGGCTTGCATCCTAGGGATTTAGCCTACTTGATCATGGTGAATAAGCTTTTTGATATGCTGTTGGATTTGGTTTGCTGGTATTTTGTTGAGGACTTTTTGCATCAATATTCATCAATAATATTGACCACAAGTTTTCTTTTGTGGTTGTATCTCTGCCAGGTTTTGGTATCAGGATGATGCCGACCTCATAGTATGAATTATGGAGAAGTCCCTCTTTTTCCATTTTTTAGAATAGTTTCAGTAGGAATTGTACCAGTTCTTCTTTGTACTTCTGGTAGAATTCAGCTGTGAATTCGCCTGGTCCTGGACTTTTTTTGGTTGGTAGACTATGTATTACTGCCTCAATTTCAGAAGTCATTACTGGTCTATTCAGGGATTCAATTTCTTCCTGGTGCTGTCTTGAGATTGTATATGTGTCCAGGAATTTATCCATTTCTTCTAGATTTTCTAGTTTACATGCAGTGAAGAGTTTATAGTATTCTCTGATGGTTTTTTGTATTTCTGTGGGGTCAGTGATAATATCTCCCTTATTTCTAATTGTGTTCATTTGAATCTTCTCTTTTATTCTTTAATAATCTAGCTATTAGTCTTGCTTTTCTTTCATTTCTGCCTTGGAGAATTTGATGATTATTTGCCTTGGGGATGAGCTTCTCATGGAGTATCTCCATGAGCTTCTCATGAAGCTGCTTTTTGGTAGAGCAGCTGTGTTGTGTTGGCAATCTATTCAGCCCCCGATTAGTTTGAACTCTCTAAAGCCCACAGGCTGGACCGGCTGAGATGCCCAGACAGTCAACATGGCAACCTGCCCCACCTCACAGGCACTCTGTCCAAAAGAGAAATTAGAACTCTCTTGGCCATAGAACATAGGCAGGGGTGGCTGGAGGTTCTAACTGGGAGGGACCTCCTCGTGAGGAGTAGTGGATTTGGGTCCCACTTAAAGCAGCAGTCTGGCCACGCTTTTGACAAAACAGCCATGTTGTACCGATGAACCATCTCTGCCCTTGTTGGCTTGGACTCTCCAAAGCCCACAGGCTGGAATTGCTGAATTACTCAAACAACCAAGGTGGTGGCCTTCCCCTCCCCTAGGCACTCTGCCCCGTCCCATGGAGAGATCAGAGCTAGAATAGGTGCAGGTGGATGTGGTTGCAGGTCCCGACTGGGAGACCTCTCCAGTGAGGAGGAATGAATCTGGGTCCTGCTTAAAGAAGCAGTCTGGACACATTCTGACAAAGCAGCTGTGCTATGCTGCAGGGACCATTCCTCATCTAGACTGTTTGGACTCTCCAAAGCCCACAGGCTTGAATGTCTGAATTGACCAAAGAGTAGAGATGGTGACCTGCTCCTCCCCAGGGACTCTGTCCCGTCTCAGGCAGGCTCCACCCTGTGGCTGGCTGGAATTCCAAGCTAGTGGGTCTTATCTTGTGTGGTGCCATAGAAGTGGGGTCTGAAGACCAAGGCTGCTCAGCTCCCTGGATTCAGCCTCCTTCCTAGGGGTATGTGTGGAACTCCCTCCTTGCCTGAGTTGCATACACTTCATTGAGGATTGCAGGGCCAGATAATGTAAAGCTCCCTGTTCTCTGTGCAGGCCTGAGCAGCTGCTCTGCTGAAACTCCACACAGCTCTGTGTTGGGTCCAAGACCCCAGTGGCATGGGCTCATGAGCAGATCTCCTGGTCCCCAGGTTGCAAAGATCTGTGGGAGAAACGTGGTTTCCCAGGGTTGCAAATTCACTCACTGCTTACCTTGGCTGGAACTGGGGGTTCCCTTGTTTGTGTTGCTCCCAGATGGGCCATCAACCTGCCTTGCTTTTCTTCATTCTCTGTGGGTCAACTTGTTTCCCTGATCAGTCCCAATGCAACTACCTGGACATTTCAGTTGAAGGTGCTGTGTTCACTCACCCTTTTCATTCCTCTTTATAAGTGCCACAGACCACAGGTGCTTCTAATTGGCTATCTTGGCCAGGAAACGGAGATTTTCAAAGTCTATGTGAAAAGCATTCCAACAGATACTTCATCTTTTCTTATTTTATAACTAAATAATCTTAATAGCATAGTGAAGCAGAGGAATTTTATGGATATTAAGAAATCATATTCTCTACATTTATATGTGAGTGTGTATGTATTTACTAAACTCAGACATGTGGTTCAGAGATTTTAACATGGATTTTCAGCAAAGCAAACAGCAATAAACTTACTTTTACTAGAAAGCACAAGATCAGGCCATGTTTTCAAATGCTTTTTCATCAGAAACAGAGATTTATAGTGAATTCAGTTGGTCTACACCCAAAGTACCATATTGCTGCCTTTTCTTAGCAAGATTATGCTGCATTGGAATTCTGGAAGGGGTCTGCTGGGAACATGAACCCAGAACTAGGTATTCAGTTACTCCCAGGCACAAGCGTTGGTTGGCTGATTCTTTCCTTTCACGTCCGCATAACTCTTGTCTCACTAACATCTCTGAGCCTGGCTCTGCTGAAGGCAGGCTCCTCCCTGAAGCTCTCTCATTGGTTTCTGCTACGCAGTATCAAGATGGTTCTTTCGATTTCTCTAAACTGTCTCTTCTGTCTTGTCCTCAGCTTTACCTTTTTTTTTTTTTTTTTTTTGAGATAGAGTGTCACCCTGTCACCCAGGCTGGAGTGCAGTGAGGCAATCTTGGCTCACTGCAAGCTCCGCCTCCTGGGTTCACGGCATTCTCCTGCCTCAGCCTCCCGAGTAGCTGGGACCACAGGCACCTGCCACTATGCCCGGCTAATTTTTTTGTATTTTTTTAGTAGAGATGGGTTTCACCATGTTAACCAGGATGGTCTTGATCTCCTGACCTCGTGATCTCTCTGCCTTAGCCTCCCAGAGTGCTGGGATTACAGGCCTGAGCCACCGCACCCTGCTTTCCCTTTCTTTCATGGTTTGTCTGCTGACCTATGATGCCATCTGTTTTACAACAGCAGATTTCTTTCCTAAGCTCCAGATATGTATAACTAATTGTTCATAGCTGAGGGTACCACACTTAGAAGGTAAAACATGGAGATGAAGAGATGCCAAGAGGGACCTGGTGGTCTGCAGTGTATCAGTGCTCTACTCCTGCTCTGTGTCCAGTTCATCTTCCCAATGCTGCCCCTACAGACCAGCAGTAGCCCTAACCCCATTGTTCGGTCCTGGACTTCAGGCCCATAGAGGCAATGCCTCCACAGGGGTAAGCTATTTCCATAAAGGCAGGTCTTCCACAGACTTTTCCAGAAACTCTCCCTTTATGACCCCACTCTCACAGTTTCTTAAAATTTCTAGCAAACTCTGGTCCATGTGCACTAGTACTTCCAGCTGACTTGGTGCCTCCCTCTCTCATCTTGCCAGCCCTGCATCTAGACCTTTGCTTACTTCTGCCAGATTTGAGTAAGCTCTAATTCCTCTATGAAGTGCTTTTTTCCTGCAATGTTTTTAGTGACTCTCTTTTCCTGACCAAACCCGAAAGGACACATTGATTCCAACCTGTTTCTGCTCCAGTGTTCCTGATCTCAGGAAACAGCAATATTCTCTTCCCAGTTAATGCTGACACCCTCTTTACCCCCCCTCACATTCTATCAGACACGAAACCTCCCTTCATGCTCTCTCTCAGTCTCGCTTTGCCTCTTTCTCCTCACTTTCACCCCATTAATTCAAATCCTCATCATCTCTTACCTCAAGTCATGATAAGCAGATGCTTATCACTCTTAAGAGGATATTGTCTATTTCTCTCATACTTCTTCATCCTAAAGTCGAGGAAGTATCATCAGTCACATCTTACATCCCAATGCCATTTTTACATAAAACCTTGTTTTCAGTTATTCAGCAGCTTACCTCCATCTCTCCTGTTTCTGAACAAACAAATGGTCAGCACGTTCATCCAGTGAAGAGTTTGTCACCTGGTTTAGAGGCTCCTCTCTCTATGCATGTCCTGACATCATTATGAGTGACTTTGATGTTCACCTAGATAACACATGCAGAAGACTGACTCTTCAGTTCCTTGAAACCTCAATTTCAATGACCTCCCTTCCATCTCCTCTCTCCATCCCTCTTCAGTCACACACCCCCTTGACCACAGTCTGAACCTCTTCATCACATCAACTCAATCTTAAAATCTTTAAATACGATGCCTCAGTCTTCTAACTCCATCACTCAATTCCTAAGGTTTTAGGAGTTCCTTGAATTCAATTTGCCAATCATTTTTAAAACTCTTAATGTTCTCCCTTTCTCTTAAGCCCTTTCTGCTTTCACTTATGTCCCCGTCAAGTGGTACCACCACTTCCACCACCATCTTACAGTGCCCCCAACTCCCTCAAGCCTTCAGTCTACAACCCTTGTCTCCACATGGACACCTGCCAATGGGCTGTGGAGTGCTGTTACAGAAAATCACACAACCACTCAGATTGAGGTTCCCAAACTCAGAGTTTTCAAAATTGAAGACACTGGCTTCTCCTTCCATGATGCCCTACTCCACTCCATCTCCCTTTCTCCATGGCAGCACCTCTACCTTTCTCCACTAAGAAATCTCCACTTCAATGCTGACTTTGTCACTATTCACCTACTCCTCACAGACATTCAGAAACAAAGCATTTAAGCTCCCTGCCAACCCCCAATGAACCTTAACAAGAACTGAACTGGGCACTGAGAATAAAAGGAAGTAAAACAGGGCCTTGGGAGTATGAAAGGAGATGGGGTCTTGCAGTGAAATAGGCAGGGGGTCTGTCTGTGTGCTACTGTTTGCCTTGCTAAAGCTTCTTATCAGCTTTGAACTGGAGAATGATCAGAGATAATGCTTACTTCTTAGGGCACTTGAATGCAAGAAATTAAATTAGACAACATAGGGAACTGCTTATCACCACAGATAATTATTAAATATTTTGACCTTTTCTTTGCTCTACAGGAACCAACAAGTCAATGTGGAAGATAGAACTAATCAATCAACCACCTACAATGTGAGAAGGGCATCAAAGAGGCATGAACACAAAGCAATGGGAACTCGGAGAAGGGCGCAATTCACTCTTCCCAGGGCAGTCACGTGAGTGCACCACTGGTGGATGTTTGATTATGTATTTTAACTTTTACATCCCCAAACGATTATACATATGCACGGTTGATTTGTTTGGGTTTTAGAGAGAATTTGGGGAGAGAGAAGAAAAGGCTGCAGTTCCAAGATTTTTAGGAAGTTTTTCTACGATTCAGTGAGTCTCAGCATATTTTCCTAGTACAAATATAACACAATTATGGTAGTTTATTATTAGGGGAAGAGCTCTCCTGACGTAACTGTTAGTCCCTCTCAGATCCTGAGAGCTACCCTGCAGGAAGCCCATTCCTGCTGATAATTCGTGAGGAAAAAATGCATTTAACTGGCAGCCTCATTTATGAAGGGTTCTTTCTGTCTGACAGAGGACAGTATGACTATACTTTATTAAACATTTTGAAAAGCATAACCAGTGCTTTTTTTTTTTTTTTTCTCTGAGACAGAATCTCACTCTGTCACCCAGGCTGGAGTGCAGTGCTGCGATCTCAGCTCACTGCAACCTCCACTTCCTGGGTTCAAGCAATTCTCCTGCCTCAGCTGCCTGAGTAGCTGAGACTACAAGCACGTGCCGCCAAGCCTGGCCAACTTTTTGCATTTTTAGTAGAGATGGGGTTTTACCATGTTAGTTAGGATGGTCTCGATCTCCAGACCTCATGATCTGCCTTCCTCAGCCTCCCAAAGTGCTGGGATTACAGGCATGAACCACCGTGCCTGGCCGACCAGTGCTTTTAAAATGATTGTGCAAACCTTCTATTTGCCTGACTTCTGGCAGCCTTCAGTGTGCTTAGACCTGCCCAATTAACTCCTAGGATGGCTATTGCACCTCTCCCTTGCACAAGCTCTGTGTGGAGCACAGATGGTGACCAAAAACTCTTTCCATCCCCAAGGACTACAGAGTCATTGTCCAGCGTGGCAAATTTCAAACGTTTTTAGCAGATGTCAAACATCTTACCTGGGACCTCAGTAAAACTAATGAAAATCTAAAACAAAACAGAATACTGGTTCTGATTGAAGAAAGGAATTAAGACCTGGAGCTACCTTCTTAAGGGCAAAGTTTAAAGGAAACAAGGCTGGTGAGTGAGGGTGAAGATGTTACTTGAAGTCTGGAAAAAAATTTGAAAAGCTCTCAGCATGGCAGCCAGATTGTTCTATTGACATGAAATAGTTAAGTCACTCTCAGTCTCATCCCCCTACACCCCTTTCTCCAGATATTGTCTCTTCTGTTCCAGCACACCTCCAGAAAAGGGAGGCAGCTCTACCATATGAAAGCTGTCCATTCAGTTTACTTTCACTTTGAAAGTTTCAAAGTCTACTCTACTTTCACTTTATTTTCCAATCTCTCTCTATACATGTATACCCTCAGGATTCAAAACTTTCCTCCACAGAGACATACTCATTCTACATTGTTACAATGGTTCTGTCTGGGACTCTGAGGACTTCAGTTCTTCTCTTGTTACATCAACTTGCGCTGCATCTGCTACCTTGGAATTGCCCTGAGTTGTTGATGTGTATGTGTAATCTAATTCCCATTAAGTTGCAAGCTCCTTGAGGAAGTCTTACATGTGCCTTACCTTCCTTTATTTTCTTACACATAAACTCAAAGATGTAGTGACTGACCATCTACCCAATGGCATCATCATATCCAGGATGGTATCCAATATGTCTGTCTCTCATTGAATATTCCCCAGTACATCCCTCTTTTGGAACAAAAGTACATTTAGTTGGCCGGGTGTGGTGACTCATGCCTGTAATCCCAGCTACTCAGGACACTAAATGGGAAGGATCACTTGAGCCTAGGAGGCCAGGAACCCTGATCATGACACTGCACTCCAGCCTGGGTAACAGAATGAGACTCTGTCTTTAAAAATAACAAAAAGGTACATTTTATTTTGTCTTCCTCAGTTTTTCAAGGGCAGTGACTTGTTAGCCGTCCTCTATCCCCACAATACTAGTTAGCCAACTGTATTCCCAGTTCATCACACAATACCTGGCACAGATCAATAAATAGTGGTGACACCAAGACATCCAAGAACTCTCTAATCTTCTACATTGGTCTCTACTAAAATGCTTGTTGTCATAGACTTAATTGTGTCTTCAGATATAGCAGGTCTGTTATTTCTGAGTTTCACCTGGGGCGAAAAGAGAATCTTTAGCAAGTTTAAAAGCACCTATATCTGAATCACCCCTCCCTGCAGATGAACATCACAGACTCTCCCATTAAAGGTCTTGCCTTCCTTGACAGCTTCATCATTCCATCTATGGTGACTAACTCATGCAAGTTTGATACAGATTTTCCTGGTTTTAAAACTAGGCATATTACATTCTAGAAGCCCAGACCTCTAACTTATCTTCAATATTTGCAGGCTGGGAAAGATGGCTTATAGCTGTCTCTCTTCCTTTCTCTCACCTCACAGTCACTCCATTCTTCCACCTCACCATCCTAGCCAACAAGTATGTGCTTCCTGGTCTTAATCATTGGGAAGAGCTAATGATATCTGCAACATCTACTTTCTGCCCTGCAAAGATTTCTGAGGCAAAGAAACACAAATGCTGATTAACCACTGATAACCAAGAAAGGAGGTGAAACTACAGGGAGAAAAAGAGTCTAACCAATTAGCTTGGCATTTATGTAAATTGTTTAGCACAAGGCACGATACATAACAAACAGGAACAATTATTATTATTCCTTTGTGCCAGATGCAGGCAAAGAAAAATAACACATGGCCTCACTTCACACTCTAGTGAGAAAGACAGACAAGAAAAGAGTATGTATGTTTTAAGTTAGACCTGATTCAAGGTATTAAAACTTTAATCTGATATGTGTAAGATGGACAAAATTTGGGGCGAGTCAAGAAAAATTAGTAGAAGAGGGAAAAAGATCTGCAGGGTATGGAGGGGGGCGTTTGTAACAATCTAGGAAGCAAGCATACAATACATGTTTATTATCCAGTCTTTGCTTGTTCAGATTTTGTAGTTTCTTCTCCAGGATAGCTCCTGCTTACATCATTTCTTATGGACTTCTAAATCTTGCTTTGTGGCTAAAATGAAATTCTGCTGCCTGTCCGGAAATTAAATAAGAGGTTATTTTTCTAGATGCTTATTTTATTGATCTCAGAATGTGTTTTAGAGTTTGGGGACCTCTTATCACCTATAGCTAGTAGGAACAAGGTTTTAAAAGTAGCTTATTCTCTTGCACTTTTCTAATTAGGTCAATAAACAAATATACTAGACAAATGCTATCTTTGCAAACTTTTGCTAGCTGTGCATCTAAAGATTGCCCCAGAGACCCTGACTTTACTTAGATTCAGTAGGGGATCTAGACACTTTCATTTTCTTTAGAATTTTTCAATGTCCCACTTCAGACATGAATTTCGGAAACTGTGGCTAACACATGACTCCAAAATGAAGTGTATAAAAATATAGAGCTATTGTTTATCATTTGTATAATGTCCACACTAAAGTTCTGCTTGCTACTCTGCTTTGCAAACATTCACTTCCCAAATTTAGGGAATTTCGTTCTATCACAACATATTGATAAGTGTAAAAATTGTCAATAGCTCAGATGTATAATTGTAGATGGGCAGTTCAATAAAGTATGGGTATCTATAGAATACTGCACTGTGCTATTCAACACAGAAGCCTATAAATATATATTTTGAGACAGAAATATCAATTGGCAGGACAATATGCACATTAAATTATAATCCTATTTTTGAGTACAGTAAGATTAGAATTAAAGATGGACTGTTAACACTCTCAGCATTGTTTATATCCAACTAATGGGAATATAAATCCTTTATTCACATCTGGATACTCTATTTTGTGCATTGAATGTGAGTTCCTGGTATATTAATAGCCAGCATAATTAAAACTAAATAAAATAATACAAATTTAAAGATAGAAATTATATTTTCTGTTGTAAAAAGAATTGCTACTGACTCTAAGTACCCGGCGGACCAGGGAAGTAAGTCAACATAACAGGAAGTGCTCAAATTAGAGCACATCACACTCAGTGGGACCCTGGAGACCCAACTCTGTTCCTTCATTTAGTGGTACAGGAGCTAAAACCCTAGAAGCCAAATGTCTGTTCTAAACCCTACCATTCATCAGTGTAGTAACTAGAGTTCTAACTTATGCTTGAATAGCTTTCACGTGCATTACAGGCTTAGATGTGCTCACCTAAATTCATCAACTTCATGCCTTACAAACAGCTAAACACTTTGAAGAATATCGAATAATTTCTAAATGCAGTCTACTAAGGGCAGAAGTTTGTAAGAAATTGTTGGTATAAGCTAGGCTTGGCTTGATTGGCTCACAAGTCTGGGGTTTGGCTGAGATGATTAGGATGACTAGATTCTTTCCCTGTACAGTCCCTCATCCTCCAACCAGATGATCCAGGCCTGTTCACTTGGCTCTAAGAACAGCAAGTGGAAACTGCAAGATTCCTTGAGGACTGAGCATGGAACAGGCACCCCACTATTTTAACAATAGTCTGTTAGTCAAAGCAAATCACAAGTCCAGCCTAGCTTCAAGGGACAGGAAAATAGACTCTGCCTGTTAATAGAAGAAGCTGCAAAGAATTGTGGCCATATTTGAGATCTGCTTGTTTTATACAAGGAAAGCAATCAGTACGTACAAGAGCAACCTACTATGTCCCTGTGCTTTTCAGGGCACCCAGAGTCTAAAGATGAGCCTGAACATAAAGATGAATAATTAAACAACTTATGAATTGAGTACGAGAGATGGGATTTGAACTTAGTTAGAACAAGGCCAGAACTGAGGCTCTTAGCTGTGATTCTTCACCACACAACTCAAAGAGCAGTTCTTCCCGGTTGTTCTTCATATACCCAGACCAAATGTATCAAAGTGCCTTCCTTTGAGCCCCCACAGCAATACATGGGTCATCTGTGACAGTCCTTATGTTACTCTACTACATAGCAAAGTCATGGTTCTAGTTTGATCCCTTTTTCTAATTTTAGTTACATGAGGGCAGGCACGGCAACTTCTCAATCACTGCATCTCCTGAAGCATCAAGCAAGGCAAGCACACTGGACTATATATGCTGTACTTTAAGACATTTGCATTGATATTTATAACTGAGTTTGGTCTGCAGTTTTTATTCTATTAGGCCATCTTTGGCGGACTTTTTAAACAATGTATATCTGCTTTATAAAAATAATTTGGAAACTTTCCTTAATTTTTTATACCATGATATTTAAATAACTTAAATACCATTGGAATTTTTTTTTCCCTTAAAAATCTGAAACAATCCATGCCTTTATAGGAAGGTAATCTTTGACAGCTTTGTCTATACTAATGAACTTGTTCAGATTTTCTGCCCCTACAGGGGTTAGCTTCAGTAATTCCCCTAAATAATCACTTCTTTCCTTCAGGTGCTCAAATGTATTATATAAATCTGAGTAAATCTGGGTAAATAGCAAATAGTTTCCTATGAGTCTTTTAATTTAATTTTCCTGTATTTGTGTTGATTTCCCTATTATTATTCCTAATTCAAAGTATTTATACATTTTCTCTTATTTTTATCTCAAAGTTAATTAGCTAATGGTTCTCAACTTTATTATTTTTCCAAAAGAATCAAATCTTGCACTTACGTGTTAGCTTTGCCATATTTCTATGCTTTAATGCAATTTTCCATTTAAAAAACATTTAATTTTAAAATATAACACTCATACATAAAGGTGAAAGGGGCATGGAATATAAACATACTTAATGAATTATTATGTACTTAAAACTTACATAACCACTGCTCAAGTCCTCAGATAGACCATTTGCAGTAACCCAGAGCCCCTACATACGATCCTTTCCAATTTTAAGATTATTCCTCTCCCTTAGAGCTAAACATACTGACTTTTGTAATGGTCACTCTTTGCTTTTCTTTATAATTTTAGCACCTATGTAGGCAACCTAAACATTATAATTTGACTTTGCCTATTTTTTGAATTTTATGTAGATGGAATTACATACTGTGTATGCTTAGATAATTTTGAGTAGCTGCATAAAACTGAAGACTGTTAATTTTGCTGCCAAATAATTTCCCATTGTATGAATGCACTGTTGCTTATTCACTTTTTCTTTTAATATGATTGATAATCTTTCCAATATTTTACTATTACAAACAATGTCATGAAGCGTACCCCGATGTATACATGCACATCTTTCTCCAGGCAAAGGTCCTTAACCCCTGGATCCATGGAAAGAATTCCCAGAGTCCATGATTGTGAATGGGGAAAAAAAATAAATAAATAAACACCTAAATCTTTCTTTTCATTACCTTCTAATTGAAATGCAGCATTTCTTTTCTTTACAAATGCAGACAAGAGAGAAACACAATACCTGTGCCTGTAACCTTGTCATAAGTAGCTTTGTATTTTTTGTCACTGATAAAAATAGCAAATATTTTATATCTCATTATAGCTGTAAATATCTAGAAATATCATTTGTGCTTATTACTATTTTGAAATTATGATAGTCATTAGACCCACTACTTGCTGCTATTTAATATGTCGATAAAAATGAATAATTTTTACTATAGCACAAATTTATTGTTTTAATATTTGATAGCCACATTCCGATGGAGTTGTTTCTCCTCACTAATTGTATATATTTTACATATTTTTTAAAAGCTTAAGTTCTTATGAGAAGAGATTCTTTGACTTCGCATGACTGCCAAAGATGCATGACACAAAAAAGTTTGATATTTCAGGGCATATAACTAGGAGGGGATTAAAATCTGTTGAGTCAGTCAGGGATGAATCAGGCTACACCACAGTAACAAACAGCTCCCAAATCTCAATGGTTCAAAACGGCAAATGTTTATTTCTCACATATTCTACGTCTCCCTATGTCTACCTTGGGTGCATTGGGGGAATCAGGGAACTCACTCAGTGAGTTAGGGTGCTACAATTTCCATCATCTGAAAAATAACTGGCAGCTGTGCTGGGGAAAATAGAAGATGGCAAATCATGCATTGGACCTAAAGGTATCCATGCAGAAATGAGTGATATATTTTGCTTTTGCTCACATTTCACTGGACCCAGCAAATTACATGGTCATACCTAAGTTAAAGGGGGTAGAAACAAGAATTCCATCAAGTGTCCCAAAAAAGGAAAACTAAAAATATTGATAAATAACATTATTGACTATGAGAATACACATATTTTCAATTTTACTATATAATAAAGAAGGCTATCAATTTGCATTCCTATCTGTACTATATGGAAATCCACCTCATTCTATATATCCTCAACAAGACTTGGTATTGTGAAGTTTTTTCTCATTTTAGTCATTCAAGTTGTTTTAAATTTTTTTTCCAGACTACTCCTGAAGTAGACCTTTTAAAATATGAATATTAGTCATTTGGATGTCCTGTTTTTTAAAGTGCCTTTTCAGATCATTTGATCATTTTTAAATTAAATTGTCTGTCTCTTTCTTATTTATTATTTTCTCAGATCTATTTAACTTACATTTTATCTTTTCCTGTTCACTCGGCCTCTGTTCTTCATATCTTTTGTCCTGAGCCTTTTGTTTTTGAGCAATCGCTTCATTAATGTTTTTTTAAACCCATGGAGATTATGTTTTAAATATAATGTATGTGCAACATGGAGATGACATGTTAACGACAATTTGACTTTCTCCATTGTAATGGAAATATTTCCATTTGCAATTTTTTCCTGATTCCTTCAATCATCTGCTGTTGTCATTGTTGTTGATTGCATTGGCTACATTTTGTGAAAGACCTGTTTTTGATCCTTTTTGTTTATTGCTCACATTTGAATAAGATTCATTCTTCCTGGATCAGCTGGAAGCAGGCAGTTCACTGAAAAGACTTTCAGGAATTCTCGTGAGACAGAGTTTTATATATGTTATGATATATTTTCAGCCTTAACATCTTCCCAACAACCAAGATGGCCCCTATTTCCTACTCACATTGTGAGTGTCTCTTTTTAAAACTGCCTTATTAACAGACTATTTTCTACATAAATTCTCTATTATTTCAGACTCTGTATCGTTGGAATTCCAGGAAGCTCTTGCTGCCAGGTCCTGCACCCAGGACCTCCCATTCCAAGCAAGAACTGTTAGTGTTTTACTCGGAGTCATGACAGATACTGAGGGAAGTGCTTTCATTTGGCTTTTTCTGAGTGCTGTCTTTTCATCTCTGTTATATTGTACTGTAATTGTTATGTCTATTTGTGGTGTGAGTTTTCCGATGTATCTTAGTTTCACTAAATATTAAGGCTGTCTTTCCAGGTCTTGTTGTCTCAGTTTTTAAAACTACAAAATCCAGAAAGAGAAAGTACCAACTTCACACCAACATTTTCAAACAAGAAGCCCATCAAAGGTTAAACAAGAGTCATGTGTTCAAGTTTGCATTTTAAGAGCATTCATAAAGAAGTACATTAAGAATATAGTCAAAGTAATGAACCATTAGGAGTCTGTGTCAGTAATCCTGTTAATTACTTACGGAGCAGGAGAGTGACGAAGAGCACTATTTGGATTTAAGAATCAATATAAATTGAGAGACGGTATAATGTGGAAACTAAAGATTGGGAGAAAAGATATTCTCATGCTTCTAGAATATTTAAAGAATTGGGTTTTTTTCCCTTGTATGGTATTTAGATCAGAATGCAGAGCATATTTCCCTGTATCATGTCCTCTAAAACGTCAACATATTTATTGATAAGAAGATTTCATGCTAGCCAGGGTGTGAGATATTTTAACAAAGACAATAATGTGTCCTATTATCATGATGCTGAAAGCGATATTACCTCTCCAAGAGAAATAGTCCCTTCAGTGGACTATCTTAAAATTCCTGAAAGATCATTAACTCTCCATCCATCTTTGATAAATTCCAACCTGTGACAGTCTAACTACTTTATATGATTGGCAAGTCAATCTCATCTCCATGTTGCACATACATTACATTTAAAACACAAAGCTTTATTCTATTCCATAAAGATGCATAGATTGATGACTGTGTAGATACACTAACTGAGAATGGATCAAAGGGCTCTATAAATGAAAAATATCGACAATGGTAATTTTAAAATTTAGTATAATACCAATTTTGAGAAAGGTGTAATAGGAATAAGATATACACACATCCCTGAAACAACTAAAAATTAAGAATAAACAGACAAAATAAATAAAACAATAGCTTCTAAAACACTTTTCAGGCAACATGAAACTGATTCTTGAAAGATGAGAAACAGACTAGTAGAGACCAACCATTGCCCCAGTTTACCACCTTGAGAAAGTTTCCCATCCATGGAAGAGGAGAATCCAGGTGAGCCCAGCAGACTCCCTGAGGTGAGGAGGTGGACCTGATGTTCTGGGATACCAAGGCTGCTAAAGTTTGTAGGATAGGGTCCTGGAAAGAGAACTTCTCAGAAAGAACTAAGAAATCTTCAGAGAATCCCTGCCACCTATTCAGCAGAGATCCTCTGAGGAAACTACCAGAGGCTGGGAGAGAACTATCAGATGACAAGATCCAGGTTCCTATCTAAGACAGAGAAAAGTCTGCCACCACCCAGAATGGAAAAGCTCATAATTTACAGAGAACTGGGTAGAGTCCTCAGAAGGTACTTGCCACGGTGGTAGGGAATAATTAGTCCTAGACTAAACGCAGCTTTAGTCCCATCTAACAAATCATAAAAACAAGACACAAAAGAATCAAACTGTTTCTAAGTAAGATAACTGTGTTCCAGTACAAAGCTTGAGAATATTTATAGAAATACAAAAATTTCCAGCACCGATGAGGTGAAATTCAGAATGACTTACATCTGTTCTGAGATTCTAAGACTAAGAGGCATGCCAAAAAATAAGAAAACATCACTCATAATGAGGAGAAAAAATCAATCACACCTGAACTAGAACTGACAAAGATATTGGAAACAGCAGACAATAACATTAAAACATTTATTATAACTGAATACCAGATGTTCAAAAAGGAAAGAAAATACAGGAAAGACATAAAAATATTCAACTCAGACTTACAGAGATGAAACTGGAGATGAAAAGTATGATGACTGGGATGAAAAATACATTACATTACATTTAATGGCAGATTAGATGTTACAGGAGAAAAAAGATTAATGAATTCCAAGAGATAACAATAGAAATCCAAAAGGAAACAGAAAAATAAAATATAAAAAATACCTCAGTAATTTCTATGGCCACTTCAAGTATTATTATTATATATATTATGTATTAATAATATTTATATTTTAATATATAATTTATAACTTAATTATAATATAAATAATTATAATAATAACATATGATATATATTATATAAAATAATTATATGGAACATATATATGTTTATATATATGATTATATATATGATATATTAATATTATATACATGGAAGGGGAAAACAAAAAATTGAAGCAATAGTAATTGATTTTTCCAAACACGATGAAAACTATTAAATCACAGATTCAAGAAGATCAATGAAAATTCCAAGCACAAGAAACATGAAAAAAACTGCACCAAAACATATTATAATTAAATTGATCAAAACTAGTGATAAGAAAAAAAACTTTTAAAAAGCCAGAACAAAAAGACACATTATACAAAGAGAACAAAGGTAAGAATGCAGTGGATTTCTTGTTAGAAACTGGTAAGAAGACTAATAGCTCTCTGTATTAGTCCCTTCTCACATTGCTATAAAGAACTACCTGAGACTGGGTAATTTATAAAGACAAGAAATTGGCTCACCATTCAGCAGTCTATACAGAAAGCACGGCTGAGGAGGCCTCAGGAAACTTACAATCATGGCAGAAGGTGAACGGGAAGCAGGCATGTCTTACCCGGCTGAATCAGGAAGAAGAGAGAGAGTGGGGTGTTGCCAGGTGCTTTTAAACAACCAGATCTTGCGAGAACTCACTCACTGTCAGGAGAACAGCAAGAAGGAAGTCTGCCCTCAGGATCCAATCACCTCCCACCAGGCCCCTCCTCCAAAATTGGGATTACAATTGGACATGTGATTTGGGTGGGGAAACAAATCTAAACCACATCATTCTCCAAAGATTTTCATGCCCTTTTTTTCTGAACCTATTAATATATTACCTCATAGTTATAAGAGACCTTGCAGATGTGAGTAAGGTTAAAACCTTGTGATGAGGAGCATAGCCTGGCTTATCCAGGTGGGCCCAATATAATCACAAGTCCTTAAAAGTGGCTTATCCAGGTGAGCACAATATAACCACAAGTCCTTAAAAGCAGACAATCTTTGCTGACTGTAATCAGAGTGTGAAGCAAGAAGGACTTTACTCGCCATTGCTGACTTTGAAGATGGGGGGAAGGAGGCCACAAACCAAGGAATGCTGTGCCTTCTAGAAGCTCAGAGAACAGCCATCAGTTTACAGCTGGCAATAAAACAGCAACATTGATCCTACTCCCAAAGAAGCTGAATTCTAAAAACAACCTGGGCAGGAAACTCTCTACTGTAGCCTCCAGAAGGTAAACCAACCTGCTGATTTTAGCCCACTGAGACCCATACTAGACTTACAACTCACAGAAGTGTGAAATAATGAATTTCTCTTGTTTTAAACCCTGAGTTTGCAATAATTTGTTATGGCAGCAATTAAGAACTGATGCAGAAACAATGCAAGTGATAAGACAAGGGGAAATTACCTTTAAAGTAATCAAAAAGGGAAAATTTTCAATGTAGAATTCAGTACCCAAACAAAATTTCAGTTGCATTTTTGTTTAAGAAACTGAAAAATGTATTCTAAAATTTATTTGGAAATTAAAAATAATCTAGGGTAGGCAAAGCATTTTGAAAAAGATATGACAATATGACAAAGATAACCCAAATACCTGATTTCAAGAATAATTATAACACAGTTATCAAAACAACATGGCATAGACATACATGCAGAGAAATTGATCAATGACATAAAATAGAAAGTCCAAAAATAGATCCACACATACCCAGACCACTAATTTTTGACAAAGTTACAATGGCAATTTAGTGAAAAGAAAAAAAGATAATTTTGTTAATAAATGATGCTGGAACAATTGGACATTCACATGCAAAAAGAAAGAAAACAAAGGAAAACGAAACTCAGCACATACTTCGCATCATACACAAAAGTTAACCCAAAATACATCATAGACTTAAAATTTAAGAGCTAAAACTCTAACAATCCAGAGGAAAACATTGGACAAAATCTTTGCATCCTTAAGCAAAGACTTCTTAGACATGACACCAAACACAATCAGTAAAAGAAAAAAAAAACCGATTAATTGAACTTCATCAAAATTACAAACTTTTGTCGCTTTAATTACACTGCTAGGGGAAGAAAAGCCAACCTCCAGAAGATTAGAGAAAAATATTTTCAAAACATACATCTAATTTAAAACACTTGTATCCAGAAGATATAAAGTACTCTATAAATTCAATGAGAAAACATACAACCCAATAAAGAGCTGAGAAAATATTAACAGAGACCTCACCAAAGAAAACATACAGATAGCCAACAGGCACAAGAAATAATTCACAACAGCATAAAGTGTCAGTAGGGGAATGCAAATTAAAACCACAACAGTGATACAGCATATCAGCATATACTATTAAAATGGCTAAATTCTCCTTTAACTGACAGTACTAATTGCTGGTGAGAACATGGAGCATCAGGATGCTTGCTGCAAGCAGCACACTCAGTAGTAAAACACTGAAAATTTTCTACCTGAGATTGGGAACAAGGTAAACATGTGTTCACATTATGACTTCTATTCAAAATGCTGGAAGCGCCAGCATTGTATAACGCAAGAAAAAAAGCATAAAAATTACAAAATAAGAGATAAATTATTATTATTCACAGACATAATAACCTATTAAAATAGCTAAAAAAAAAAAAAAAACTCTACAAACAATCTATTATAATTGCTGGATAGAAGTCACTGTAAAAAAAATAAAGTGTATTACTATACACCAATAACAAATTTTAAATTTTAAAACTGATACCATTTAAAATAGTCCCAAAACTATCAAATATAGTTTAGTAAAAGATTTGAAAGATCTCTACATTAAGACTATGAAATATTACTGACAGAACTTAAAGACCAAAGAAAATGGAGTGATATGCTATATTTATGGATTGAAAGGCTCAGTGTTACAAAATTTCAAATATTACCTAAATTGATTTAAAATGAAAATGCAATCCCAATCAAATATTAAGCTTTTTTGCACTAATTTTCACAGCTTCTAAAGTGGAAATGGAAATGCAAAACTCTAAATATATCCAATATTGACTATATCCAATAATATTAAAGAAAAAGATATCATGACAAGCCATAGTAATTAGAACAGTATGATATTGACCCAAGGATAGAAAATTTGACAAATAGAAGTAAAATCAGAGTTACATAAGAAGGCCCAAAAATATATAGTCATCTGATACATGTTAAAGACGACACTCTAATGCAATAGATGATCTTTTATTACACCATACTCCACTCAGATAAAACTCAGATTGAATACAGGTAATTGATCAAAATGTGAAAGATCACAAGAAACTGAAAGGGCAACCCATAATGAGAGATTTAAAAAGAGAGAGTGAGAAAAGCACTTACCATATATGCATACACTAAATAATGTGTGTCCAAAGTAAAGAATTCAAAAAGAAAGAGAGGCCGGGCGCGGTGGCTCAAGCCTGTAATCCCAGCACTTTGGGAGGCCGAGATGGGCGGATCACGAGGTCAGGAGATGGAGACCATCCTGGCTAAAATGGTGAAACCCCGTCTCTACTAAAAAGTACAAATAAACTAGCCGGGCGAGGTGGCGGGCGCCTGTAGTCCCAGCTACTAGGGAGGCTGAGGCAGGAGAATGGCGTGAACCCGGGAGGCGGAGCTTGCAGTGAGCTGAGATCCGGCCACTGCACTCCAGACTGCGCGACAGAGCGAGACTCCATCTCAAAAAAAAAAAAAAAAAAAAAAAAGAAAGAAAGAAAGACAACTAAATATAAAAACAGGCAAACATTTAGGTATTTCTCGAAATAAAATATGCGCATGAGCAAGAACCATATTAAAAAGCTGCTGAATTTCATTAGCAATAAAGAAAATGCAAATTAAAATCACAAAAAAATGCTGTTACACACACGTACATATTAGAATGATTAAAATAAAAATGATTGGCCGGGCGCGGTGGCTCAAGCCTGTAATCCCAGCACTTTGGGAGGCCGAGGCGGGTGGATCACGAGGTCAGGAGATCGAGACCATCCTGGCTAACATGGTGAAACCCCGTCTCTGTGGTGGCGGGCGCCTGTAGTCCCAGCTACTCGGAGGCTGAGGCAGGAGAATGGCGGGAACCCGGGAGGCGGAGCTTGCAGTGAGCCGAGATTGCGTCACTGCACTCCAGCCTGGGTGACACAGCGAGACTCCGTCTCAAAAAAAAAAAAAAAAAAAAAAAAAATGATTGAGAACACCAAGTATTTGCAATGATGTTAAACAACTAGAATTCTCGGACACCGTTAGAGTGTTAATTAATAAAACCATTTTGAAAAATTATTTGCCACTTATTTATGAAACCTGAATAAATGCATATCTGTGACCAGAAAATCCATTCCTAGGTCTATTTCCAACAGAAATGCCTAATATGTATATTAGAAGAAACATATAAGAATGTCGATAAAGGCATCATTCTTAATAACCCCCAACTAGGAACTACACAGATGGTAATCAACCATTAATAATTGCAATATATTCATATAATGAAATATTATAGAGCAACGAAAATGGAGGGCATACAACACACGTAACAATATGAATAATTATCATAACAAAAGGTTGGGAAAAGAAACATACACAAAAAAGTGTATGTGGCATGGTGCAATTTACAGAAAGTCCAAGAACAGCCAAAACTAATCTGTTCTGCTAAAAGTCAGGAAAGTAATTACTCTTAAGAAACATGGGGAATTGCCTGAAAGAAAGCATAAGACGGGTTTCAGGGGTGCTGGCAATATGGTGTTTCCTTATCTGGGTGCTGGATGCCTGGGTGTGTTCATTTTGTAAAAATTTTACAAGCTTCATACTTAGGATACATAGGTATATTTTTTCTGAACATATGTATATGTTCAATAAATTTTTTTAATTTTATGGCAGAGGTCCAATTCCTTTTTCAGTTTCAGATTTTTCTCTGTTCTGTTGTGGTGAAGTTTTCATTTTTTCAAGCATAAGGCAACAGATTTTATGTCTTTCATGCTATATAGACAACAGGGTCATTCTTGCAAACGGCAACATTTCCCCATAATCTCTGTAACTCGATGATCTCACATTCAGCAGACAACATAGAAAATCCTGTCACTCCAATCTGGATTATTTTTTAAGTTTTATGGATAGTTTATTTTCTTGTTTTGGCTCTGCAAGAGCTTGCTGCCACACAGCTGTGCTAAATCAAAGAGAACGTGCCTTATCAGCTCTGTAAACACAGACAAAACCAACACAGTTGATGTCCAAGCGTCACAGAGGATGTTGTAAGCAAGAAATTTAAATCTAAAAATAAAAAATGATAACATGGTGCTGTACATGAAATTCTTCCTGTGGCTAATTAAGGGCAACAAAGAAAATGGTGTTGTTTTCAAACTTTTAACTAAGGCCACCCATATTTAGGCTAACATGTTGGATTCAGGTTATGGTGGTGAGAAAGGAAATGAGTTTTGAAGAGGCATTCTGGTCCTTTGCTGATTCTCAAATACCCTCATTGCCTTTTCTCACCTGATCTCCCAGGAGAACTACTGTGGTCACATCCACCTCGCTGCCTCCACGGTCTCAAGTCTCATCTCTCTTCTACTCAAGACAGAGAGCACTGAGAAGATACAGCAGATAAAGCAAGAGCAATGTTTATAATTACATAGGTAAATGCCTAAAGGCAGCAACTGAAATGCACCACTATTTGTGCTTTGGGGTTAACACGTATAATCATTTTAACTTTGTTTTTGAAGTTTAACTATTTCATTTTGATGCTGCTATCATTTTCTTAGGTCTATGTAATTGAAATTTTAATTACATATTAGACAAAATATTATTTATAAATATGCTGTTTAAATTCCAACTGCTAAACCCTTTTACAATAATTTATAGAAAATACATATTCAATCTTAGTACTTTCACATATTTTGCTACAGTTAGCATATGACTGTAAAGTCGCATTATGGCATACCCATATACTTTCTGGATTTTGAAATTAATTGGGTTTTTTGTTCTTTAGTTCATAAACCATTTTTATGGATGTTTTATTAACAATTAGAAAATTTGATCTTGTCAGTGGATAGCAGAATTTTGTGTTTGTATTATATGTGTGCATTTTTCTTTTTTAAAAAATTAAATAAGTCTTATTGTCCTTTTTGACTTTCTATCATAGAGAATTGTGTTAATGTCAATTATTGCAATGATGATTTTGTTAATTTATCATTTTGATAGTAATGATTTTTGTTTTATAAGTTTATATATTGTAATTATACATAGAGGTCTTTAATATTATTGGATATTTGATTATTTGAACTATATATGAAGTTGCAGGTTTGAAAATAAAATTCTAATTTGACTAAGGTTAAAACGGCAAAATCTAATGATTAATGTATTTATATGGAAAGTACCTAAAGCAAATTTTACTTAATTTTTGTCTTCCAAAGATTCATATGGAAGTTGTAGATATTTTATTTATTTATTTATTTATTTATTTCGCTAGTCAAAAGTAAATTTTATCTAATGGCCTAAGCTCAAAATACACAAAGTGAAAATTAACAGCTCTACAGAAAAACCTAATAAATCTACCATCCAAATGGGAGATTTTAACATAAATTTCTCAATAAATAATAAAGTAGGAAAACCAAATTTTAAAAACTTAAGTAGACAATTTGAATACCAATGTTAATAAGATTGGTGTTAATGTTAATCTTGATTAACATGTTAATAAGATTGATCAAATACACATATATAAAACTGAATATTGCACACTGTTTTCATGCACACATGAATCATTTATAGTAAGTGACTATGCTTTATACCACAAATGAACCTCAACAAAAATTGTATACCATTGGAACTGGTGTGTTCTATGATCACAAAACAATTAGGCTAGAAAATAATTTTTGTAAAGAGGAAAAATATACTTTTTAAAATTATAAAACATGTATAAATAAATAATGGTCTAAATAAATCACTATAAGAATTAGAAAATGTTTAATTGCAAAATACATTTCAAATACTATGTATCAAAACATGTGGAATGGACATAAAGCTTACATTAGAAAAGAAAAAAGTGTACAAATTAGAAACTGATTGGTATAAGTGAAGAAAAATATAGACCATTTCAATAAATAAAAGAAAATAGAGACCATTTCAACAGATGCAGAATAAGCATTTCTAAAATTTAACATGCATGCATAATTTTTTAAAAAAATTAATCAGAATAAAATAAAGAAAACCATGTTATGGAGCTGAATTGTGTCCCTTCAAAATTCATGTTGAAGCCCTAAGTCCCAGTGTCTCACAATATGACTGATTTGCAGATGAAGAGATAATAAAATTAAAATGAAGCTGTTAGGGTAGATCCTAATCCAATCTGACTGGTGTCCTTATAAGATGCTATGATTTAGACATCGTTGTCCCCACCAAAACTCGTGTGGAAACCTGATTCTCGATGTGACAGTTTTGGGAGGTGGAGCCTAGTGGGAGGTATTTAAGTAATAGAGGTGGATCCCTCACAAACAGATTAATGCTCTCCTGTGAGAATAAGTGAGTTCTTGCTCTCAGGACATGATTAGTTACCAGGCAGTGGGTTGTTATAAAAGCAAGTTTGTTTGGCTTCCTAGATGCTCTGTTGCTTCATTTTATTCCATGTGATCTCTTTACGCACACACCCCTCCCCTTGCTTTCCACCATGAGTTGAAGCCACATGCACCCCCTCACCATATTGGCTGCTTGATCTTGGACTTTCCAGCCATGAGAATCATGAACCAAAATACCTCTTTTTATAAATTACCAAACCTCATATAGCCTGTTATAGCAACACTAAACAGAATAAGACATAAGAAGAAATTTGTATACAAAAGGAAACACCAAGGCTGTATACACCCAGAGAAAGATCGTATGAGGACACAGCAAGAAGGCAGCTGTCTGCAAGCCTAAGAGAAAGGCCTCCTTAGAAACAACCCTGCTGACAGCTTGATCTGACTTCCAACCTCCAAAACTAAGAGAAAATAAATTTTTGTCATTCATGCAACCTAGTCTGTGGTATTTTGTTATAGCAGCCCTATCAAACTAACACATTGTCCCTTAAAAACATAGAGAAAATACTGATTTTATGTTGAAATGTCAAAGCATTTTCAGTAGGATGAGAAACAAAACAAAGATAGCTGCCATCATCTCTTTTACTCAATATTTTGCTCAAAGTCTTAGTCAATGCCATAAGGAGAAAAGGAACAGGTAATGATTGGAAGAGGAGACACAATGTTGACACTTGCAGATAATATGTGTTGTATATGTGAAAAATTCAAATGTAAGATAATTTACTAGAATAAATAACAGATTTTGGCAAGATTGTTACTGGTGAAAACAATATGCAAAATTTTTTATTACATTTCACATGTCATTAACAATTAGAAAATGTAATTTTAAAATGTTTACAACTGTATAAAAATACAGTATACATAGGGAAAATATCACTAAAGTTATTTAAATAATTTTCAGAGAAAAGTATAAAATCTTAACGAAAGTAACTAAAGAAGACCTAAATAAGCACTCTTTTTTCTAAATAAGAAAAATCAAATTCATAAAGGTGTCAGTTCTCCAAACTGACTGATGGAGCTGATGTGATTCTTATCAAAATTTCAAAGCACCCCAACCCCCACCATGGGTGCTCAATAAGCCATTGTAAAATTTATAAGGAAGAAAGAAGAGCAAGAACAACCAAGACATTCTGCAAAAGAGCAAGGTGGAAGACCTTTAATATTCGACATCCAGATGAGTTTTAAGGCTATAATGATTAAGATAATGTGCTAAAAGTACAAGAATAGACAAATAAAATAGAATGACAGAAAACAACAAAAGAGAATTGAGAGACCAGACACAGAATCTCATATATGTGGAAGTTTCACTTGTTGATATAAGCATTTCTGATCAGTGGAGAAATGATTGACTACTTACTAATGGTCCTTTAATGATTACATATTTCCATAAAATTAGGAAATGAATTATAGTCTCATAACTTACTCAAAAAAACAAATGCAAATGGGTTAAATAGATTAATATGAAAGGAAAACGTGTGAAACCTATATAGGTCTCTGGGTAGACATGGATTTAAAATATTAAAAGGAGCAAACAAAAATGGAAAATAATGATGCAATCAACTACATTAAAAATAAGAATTCTGGAGGACATTATGTTAAATAAAGTAAGCCAGGAATAGAATGTTAAACACCGCATGTTCTCACTCATATGTAGAAGCTTAAGAAAGTGGGTCTGGTGGAAGTAAAAAGTATAACACAGGATAGTAGATGCTGGGAAGGGTATAGAGAAGGGAGCAATAGGAAGAGGTTTGTTACAGGATACAAAATTACAGCTAATGGGAATAATAAGTTCTAGAGTTCTAAAGAACTATCAGATGACTATAGTTAACAATAATATAGTTTCAAAAAGCTAGAAAGAGGACATTCAACTTTCCCAACCCAAAGAAATGATAACTCTTTGAGATAATGGATATGCTAATTACCCTTATGTGATCACTATACATTGTATGTATTGCAACATCACTATGTACTCCACGAATACATAGAAGTAATATTTTTCAATGAAAAAATAAAATTAAAAAGGGAAAATACGAATTCTATATAATAAAAAATGTAAACTAAAACCTAAAAACTGAAACCTAAAAAATCATAATTCTAATCATATTAGAAAAAATATTGTAAGAAGAAATCTAAAAACTTAATAGGAAAACTGTGCAAAACATGAAAACTGGTGCTTCTCAGATGAGTAAATCCAAGAGGCCAATAAATAGATGGTTAAAAAAGCAAAAAGGTTTAACCTCATTCGTTCTCAAGGAGATGTAAGTTAAAACCACAATGAGATACCATCTTACTCTCTCTCACAGGAAAAAATTTAAAGCAGCATGATAGTAAATGGTGAGGTTATGGAACAAAGGTAATGTTCATTTACTGCAGACAAAGTGCAAACTGTACACCACTTTCACAAAAACTGTTGACATCACCCTACTTACATAAATATATACTACAACACTATTTATATAAAAAATATATCATTAAAATTATTTAAACCATGTGTTGTGAGAATATTCAAATAATATTCAAATAAGTATTTGAATATTTGAGAATACAAGAATATTCAAAGAAGTGAAAATGTGAGAAATCACCCAAATATCCATCAAGGGCAAAATAAATTAGCAAATGTGGTATACATAAAAACGAATGAACTACTGCTGCATACATCAATACAGATGAAATTAGAGTAAATAACTTCATATCACAGAAGAATATATTCAGTGTCATTTCATGTATACAAAGTACAAAAACAGAAAAAAATGGGCAACACTTAGCTTAAGGATACATATATACGTGATAAAAACCTAAAGTAAACAAAAGAATGATTAAAACAAAATTGAACAAATTGTTAACCTGAAAGTGAGGGAGTTGGATAAAGTTCAGGAGGGACATATATTAAGTTTCTATAGCCTCATAATATTCTATTTTTTTATTTGGGCAGTGAGTGCATAGATGTTTATGTTATTATTATCAAGAAAATTTATCACAATAAGTATTGTGAAAAAATAAAAATACAAGGCTACCAACATTCACGAGGCACAGAGAATTTAATAATTTAAATACACTCAACCCTTAAAGGAAAAGACAATGGAAACAATTAAACATTTTCCAGAGTGTAAAGAAGGAAGGAACATCTCCAAAATATTTCTACCAGCTTCACATAAATACTAACCTGTAAAAGATAACATAAAACATAATAATGTAGAAACACAATCAAACTTACAAATATTGGTACAGAAATATTCATTAAAATATTAGCAAACAGAATCCAATAACATTTTACTCCAATAGTAATTTTCTCCCTATAATGAAAAACTGGCTAAATATTAGGTACTCTATTAATCTGTGTCATCAGATTAGTAAGTCAAATGAGAAAAATATGATTATATTCAGAAGTGATGAAAAGTCATTCAATAAAAATTAATTAGAATAAAAAATGAAAATTGACAAAAATTGTGAATAAGTATATATTTCCTTAATGAAAGAAGTGAAAAAATTAAAAGCCTAATGTTAAAATAGTTACATTATTCTCATAAGAAACAGGACTAGTTTGTCCAGCCTCACCATATTTACCTAACATAATTCTAGACCAGTTTTTCCAATCTTTTCTTTTTTTTTATTATGCCATAACCTCTTGCAAGGATCCCTTATAGATATTTGTTTTCCCTAATCATCCCTCATTTAATTGCCTTTAAATAAACTCTTTCTTTTAGAACAATTTTAGATTTACAGGAAAGTTGTGAAGATAATACAGTTTCTATATACTCCATACACAGTTTCCTCTATTATTAACATCTTACACTAGTATGGTACACTTGTCACAATTGTTAACCAATACTGAAGTATTATTATTAACTAAAGGTCACATTTTATTCAGATTTCCTTATGTTTCACCTAGTATCTTTTTCTATTCCAGATTCCTATCCTGCCTCTACCACTTTACATTTAGTTGACATGTCTGCTTAGGCTCCTCTTGGCTATGACAGTTTCTCAGGCTTCCTTTTTTTCTTTTTTTTTGGAGACGGAGTCTTGCTCTGTCTCCCAATCTGGAGTGCCATGGCACAGTCTCAGTTGTGAACCCAAGTGATTCTCCTGCCTCAGCCTCCTGAGTAGCTGGGATTACAGGTGCGTGCGTGCCACCACCACGCCCAACTAATTTTTGTATTTTTAGTAGAGACGGGTTTCACCATGTTGGCCAGGCTGGTCTCGAACTCCTGACCTCGTGATCCGCCCGCCTCGGCCTCCCAAAGTGCTGGAATTACAGGCGTGAGCCATCGCACCAGGCCAGGCTTTCCTCTTTTTTGATGACATTGACAGTTTTGAGGTCAAGTATATTGTAAGATGACCCTCTTTTGTGATTTATCTGATGTTTTTCTCATAATTAGACTGAGTTTATGAGTTTTGAGGAGGAAGACCAAAGAATGCCATTCTTGTTCTCTCATATTAGGACTACATACTATCAGTATGCCTTATTTATTAAAGTTGACCTTGATCACTTGGCTGTGGTAGTGTTCGCCAGGTTTCTCCACTGTAAAATTACCCTTTTTTTTTTTTTTCCTTTCCACACTATGTTCTTTGCAGGGTAGATACTGTGTGCATTACAAACACAAGAAGTGGGAAGTTCTGTTCCACATTCATGGTGGCAGAGTGTCTATCTACATAATTTATTTGGAATTCTTTTTCACAGGGGGTTTATGTATTAAGCCTCACTGATTTATTTATTCAGTTATTGATTTATAGCCATATATATTCATGCATATTTATTTAACACTTTGGTAACAAACCAAATGCTACTTTATTTTATTCCTCAAGTTGTTCCAGCTTTGGTCATTAGGAGCTCTTTCAGTTGGCACCTGTGTCCCTCTGAAATTTGCTCATCATGTGGATTTTGTGGGGTTTTTTAATGTTTTTGAGAACATCTTTACTTTCTTGGCTCTATAAGGTGTTCCAGGCTCATGTACATTTTCTGCTCCAACTCTAGAGGTAGCCATTTCTCTAGGCAACCCTGGGTCCTTCTATTGAAGGACAGTATTACAAACCAGGGTCTTGGTGCTAGGTGCCACATTTAATTTTAATACCACAGATATACTGTATATGCGGTGCAATTACATCCATCCTGTATACATTAAAAAGTGTAAGATTTTGTTGGTACCCCTCTATCAAGAACCCCTTTTCACCCCTTTGAGGTTGATAGCCCACTACTGAGACTGCATGTCCTAGACATCTGAATCAATGTGATTAAAGAATATCAAATAAGACGTATAAATATTGAGGGGAGACACAAAATGACAGTCTGAAGATTATGATTATTATGCCTAGAAAACACAAAGAGAATCAAATAAAAACCTCTCAGAGATACATATGAAAAGTCTGTAAGTCATGAAACTCACAAAGTGTATTTTAACAAGCAGATAAAACAACATGTTACACAATATAATAAAAGAAACTAAAGTTTCTATTTGCAATAACAATTTTAAAAGATACATTGCTTAGAAATAATCATGACAAGTCATGAAGATAACTTACTATATGATTCAATTTAAGTAGAATATGCAAACTATTCTGCAGTGGCTGAAAGCAGATCTTGAGAATATTTCTTGAGAATGGAGGAGGGACAGAAGGGAAGGGACTCGGAGGGACAGAAGGGAAGGGACTCAAGTGTAATTTGGGGGTGACAGATATATTCATTATCTTGACTGATGGTTTCACAGTTATATACATCTGCTAAAACTTGCCAAATTGTACACTTTATTGTATGTCGTTTATACCCTGACGATCAACTACTGCTATGGTCACCTTTATGTGTCAACTTGACTAGATTATTGCTTCTAGTTATTCAATCAAACACTAATCTCGGTTTTGTTGTGAAGGTATTTTGTAGATCTAATAAAGTCATTAATAAGTTGGAAGACTATCCAATATAATATGAGGGGGCTTGATTCAATCCATTGAAAGGCCCTAAGAGCAGAGCTGAGGTTTCCCTGATAGAAGAGGAAATTTCATCCGTGGCAGCTGCTTTCACTCCTGCCCAGAAATTCCAGCCTGACAGCCAGCCCCCCTCAATCATGTAAGCCAACTTCTTACAAAACTCTCTTAATATGTACACATCTTATTGGGCTTTTTTCTCTCGTTGAACCTTAACTGATCCAACCTTGATTAAACATACACACACACAAACTAACGTTCAGCCAATAGACAGATACGCAACTCAGATTCAGAAACAGTTAACACTGAACACCCATCCCACCCCTTTCTTCTGGGCCTTCCTGATGCTTCTGATCCTCACAGGTGCACAGCCTGAAAGAACAGAGTGGAGGGACAGCAAAAGTGCTGGCACAAGGCTGGGGTCAGCCTGGACTAGATTCATTTAATACTTTTAGGATAACTTTCATTAACTATATGATACTGGCACAAGTATAGAGAAGTGGGTAGGTGGAGCAGAGGAGTCTGAAATGCCTATGAGTTTATTATGCAAGAAAATACGTTTAAAATAAGTAGTGAAAAATAATAGTAGAAATATAGGTATTGAAAGATAGGCTGGTGCAAGGGGTTAACCATTTGTACTCCCCCAAATTAAGAATAAAAAATTAGACCCCTTTCTCACTTTTGCGCCAAAATAAATTTCAGTTAAAACCACCATTCAAAGAAGGAAGAAAAGGACTATAGCAAGACTAGAATTTTTAAATGAACCTTTTTTTTTTTTTTCCAAAAACTAGGAATAAGAAAGCCCTACCAAAACCTAACCCAAAATCCAGAAGTCATGTCTGAATACCATTTTATTATGTAAAAGCAAAAATCTTCGTCAGGATAAGAAAAACTGCTTAAATCAAGGTGAAAAGAGAAACAACAAACTCAGAGAAAAATATGCCACTTTTATAACTGACATAGTTAACCTGCCTTAATTATCAGGAACTCTTACAAATCAACAAGAAAAGGAAAGCTATTCGTTAGAAACAGGAACAGGGGGACTAAACAGCAAATTTGCACAGAAAAAGAAATGCAATGGCTTCTGAACATATTAAAAGATATTTAACTTGTAATTTTAAATGTTCGTCTCGCATGGAGAAAGAGAAACGAAGCGGAATAGGGCAACTTTACTACTAGGCTGCAGTTGGACAGTGCCTGTGTTCTGGTTATGGTCACAGCTCCCATTGCAGTTCTATAGTTCTTTCTAGGTTCCATAATTATTGCCTTTTCTTGCCCCCTTTGGCCTCCCACTCTTAATAACCATCTAGTATTGTTTCCTCTTAACTCTAGGCTGTATATATTCTCTTCAGCTCCCTTTTTGAATAAGCGTGTTTCCTGCTAGAGCACAAATGTGTACTTCTCCAGTACTACCCAACAGAAATATATTATGAGCAACAAAAACAAGTCACATATGTAATTTCAAATTTTCTATTACCCATATTTAAAAAGTAAAAAAGAAATAGGTGAAATTAATTATAATAACATGCTTATTTAACCCAATATATCTAAAATATTGGATACATTCAGCATATAGTCAGTATTAACATGACTGAGATATTTTACTTTTTTTATTAAACCCAGTTTGTGTCTTACAGATAGCATCGCTCAATTCAGACTCATCATATTTCAAGTGTTCAATAGCTACCTGCTGCGAGTAGCTGCAATATTGGACAGAATAGATCCAGATTTTCAAGTGTATTGCGATAAAGCTAAGCATATGATTAACTATTTTTTTAAAAAATCTCCTCCATAACTATGGCTACGTCCCTTTTGCTTTTTTAACAATGGACATGTTATCCTTTTCTTGTTTTCAATTTAGTTCTGTCTATATTTGGTTTCAATTTTTGGATGTTGTTTCTTGTATAATTGGTATCAATTTTTTTAAATTTCTTAATTAGACTACTGAAGTTTTAAGTCTTTCCAAAAGAATATATTTCAGCTCTATTGATCCATTCTGTGGGGTTTTTTCTCTCTCTCTCTGTGTGTGTGTGTGTGTGTGTGTGTGTGTGTGTGTGTGTGTTTCATTAATTTGGTGCTTGTATATTTGTTAACGTCTTCCTTATGTTCTTTCTAGATTTGCCTTTTGTTCTTTATCAGGTTCTTTGGATAATTTTCCACTTTGTTAACTTTCTAAAGCATGCTTAGTATTCTGAACCTGGCTTCTGCACATGTGCTATTGGGCCCTTGGTGGGCCCTTTTAATCTGAAAAACTGAGTCTTCCTTGAGTTTAGCAACATCTTCGCCTCCTATTCCTGCTCCTGTCTCTCCTCCTCTCCCTTTTTCTCTTCCTTATTTTCCTCTGTCTCTTCCCCTTTCTTCTTCATGCTTTTTATTTCCATCCCTCAGTTGCTGCTTTCTCCTCCCATGTATCTTTTTTTCATGGACACTAGAGCTTTTGGATTTGTCTCCAAATGTTTAATGTTTATCTCTTATATTCTGTACTTTTGTGGTCTTGCTCTATATTCTCAGATGGTATTTCTTGTACTTGAGTATTAAGTATTCGCCTTTTAAGGTTAAAAAGAAACTTGAGTGTTAAGTATTCCCCCTTGAGATAATAACACTCATGGAACACCATAAGCATATCCCAACCCTGTTTAAAAGCAATCTGTTTTTAGGTCAATAAATCAGTTTTCCATCTTACCCATTTAGGCTTTTGAGTGAATTGGGTTTGTTTGTTTGTTTGTTTGTTTGACTTTAATGCCTGTGGTCATTATCATTTTCATAGTAGCCTACTTTGGCTTGACAGGTGGAGACTGTATCTTCTTAAGGTACTCTAAAGATTCCATTTGGAATGTTTTTTAGGTTTGTTAACGAGTGGCCTCACAAGTTTTTCATGTTGAGGAATTTTTTTAAAAACTTTAAAAATAAAGGTTGAATATAAAACAAGGTGATACAGGAGGAGTTTTAAGAAAAACTGAAAAGAAAAATAGTCCCCAGTGCCCTCCAAGTGATATTTGTCTTATTCTCTAGAACCATATCTGAAGCCTTGTATTTTCTGCCACTCTATATAAAAATGAGTCCTAAATAATATAAAATACTGGCAAAAATGAAAGGGAGAACAAATATCACAAAAAAATAACAAGAAGATAGGAAATTAAGAAGAAACAATACCATAAGCTTAAAATAAAATAGAAATTAAAATAAATTAGAAGATAATTTTAAAACAAAAATGTGTAATCCTGATATTAAAAAAATATTTAAAAACTTAGAGAAGATTAAAAGTTAATCAAATAAAAATATATAATATGAAAGTAAACTCAATAACAGATCAAAAGTAGTACCAGAATATTAGTTAAGAAATACAGAATTAAAAATTAAAAATTTTGAAATAAGGAGAAATTTTAAATTTTAAAAATTACATTAAAATATAGTTATGTCAGGTATCTCCAAGACCACCCTCAGGCTAGATAATTTGCTACAAAGGCTCATAGGACTCAAAGAAGCTATTGTGCTGACAGTGTGATTTTTTTATACTTTAAGTTCTGGGATACACGCGCAGAACATGCAGGTTTGTTACGTAAGTATACACGTGCCATGGTAGTTTGCTGCACCTGTCAACCCGTCATCTACATTAGGTATTTCTCCTAATGCTATCCCTCTCCTACCCTCTACCCCCTGACAGACCCTGGTGTACGATATTCCAGTCCCTGTGTCCATGTGTTCTCATTGTTCAACTCCCACTCATGAGTGAGGTGGTGTTTGGTTTTCTTTTCTTGTGTTAGTTTGCTGAGAGTAGCTTCATCCATGTCTCTGCAGAGAACATGAACTCATCCTTTTTTGTGGTTGCATAGTATTCCACGTTGTGTATATGCTACGTTTTCTTTATCCAGTCTATCATTGATGGGCATTTGGATTGGTTCCAAGTTTTCGCTATTGTGAATAGTGCCGCAATAAACATACGTGTGCCTGTGTCTTTACACTAGAATGATTTATAATCCTGTGGGTATATACCCAGTAATGGAGATTGCTGGGTCAAATGGTATTTCTAGTACTTCAGGAATCACCACATTGTGATTTTTTATAGTGAAAGGAAATTGAGCAAAATCAGCAAAAGGAAAAATTACATGAGGTAAAGTCCAGGAGAGTCTAAGCAGCAGCTGTCAGTTGTCCTCTCCCAGTGGAGTCATATGAATGTACTTAATTTTCCCAGAAAGGATGTATGACAACACGTGCAAAGGTTTGCCAAGCAGGGAAACTCACCCAAGCCTTGAGTCTAGGGTTTTCTTTTTTTTTCTTTTTTTTTTTTTTTGAGATGGAGTCTCACTCTGTCGCCCAGGCTGGAGTGCAGTGGCGGATCTCAGCTCACTGCAAGCTCCGCCTCCCGGGTTCCCGCCATTCTCCTGCCTCAGCCTCCCCAGTAGCTGGGACTACAGGCGCCCGCCACCTCGCCCGGCTAGTTTTTTTTGTATTTTTTAGTAGAGACGGGGTTTCACCATTTTAGCCAGGATGGTCTCGATCTCCTGACCTCGTGATCGACCCGTCTCGGCCTCCCAAAGTGCTGGGATTACAGCCTGGAGCCACCGCGCCCGGCAGAGTCTAGGGTTTTCACTGGAGCTCATCATGCAGCATCTGCCTGACTACTAACTTCAGCTACTCAGTGAGAGCAAGACCTCAGGCATACAAAAACAAGCATTCACTATAAATCATATTGTTAACACTGGATCACATGGCACAAGGTCTCAGGCATACAATACTATTTTTTTATCAAGTAGACTAATCCAAGGGCTCAGGGTGCATTCCTCTGGTAGCCAGTCAGGTGCTAATTTTGAAAACAGGCCTTCTTGGGGGATGTCCAGGGTTTGAGCAACTCAGACCTGCTGAGTCAACTCTTTGTTTCTTGGTAGAATAGAAAAGAAAAGATAAAAATACAGGAAAATGGAAATGAAGCAAAAAGACTAAAAATCTAAGAGAAGAAAGAAGAATTAAATAATAAATCCAAAAAATTCAACAGATATTACTGTAATTGAAACTATTACATCAGTGCCAATATTCTGAATTGGAGAAAATAATACAAGGAAACAAAAGAAGAGAAAGAAATGAGAAATGTCAGCTGTAGGAAACAGAAACAGAAGGCTTGTGTTGGAGAAGAAGTGTCAGTGACACTCTGAATCCTTGTTTTTGCCTCTCTCCAGCCTCACATGCCTGGCAATGCCCTTAGTCCTTCTAGAACCCATCAAGAAGGATCCTACCTGGTCCAAAAAGCCACATTTTCCAGAAGCTTCAGCGGGCAGTCAGCCCCGTGCTTTTATATGCTCAGGTGCCCATTTTCAAGTAGGAAGGTGCTGACGTCTGTCATGCTTGTAAATTATGTAGCACATCCATTCAGACATCTTGGATCGAAAGCATACAGTTTACTGTTTCATTAATTACTTTGGTTGTCTTAGACATTTTCTCATTATGTACCACCTATTCTGTGAGTGCAGTCTCTCTCCACACCCATGTATCTACATATTGCAGGAACATAGAGACTGTCCACTCAGCGCAGCAAAAGGCCTAATGAATAACTTGTCACTGCAGGTAGGAAATGTCTAAAAGTTTCCATGCTAATCTTCAAGAACTGGGCAAATGAGAAAGAGAGAAAGAGTGGCACAGGCTTTGGAGAGCATGTTATGCTCCACTGCAAAGTGAAAAATACATTTGCTGAAAGCAAACTGCCACCACTTAGTTAAAGTTATCAGGGCTCTGAGTCCAATTAGAGGAAAAACAATCAATAGTGACTCACTTTCTTGTTAGACAAATTGATTTTCCTGATGAAGTTCACAATATTCTTAGAGTTTGTCTTAATCATTTTCTTGCAAAATGGCATAGTTCCAACACTCCCAAATCATATAGTTAAATTGAGATGAGTGGTTTAGCAATGCAGGGACTTACAAATCAATCTCATCGAAGACAACAATACATCCCTCATACAGATGAGCAAAAATATCAGCCGGTAATCCAGTTATTGCCAAATGGTCAGATGTTTATTTTATCTCTTTATCAGATCTAAGTAAGGATCAGGATCTTCCAGTTTTCATTGAGACCTTAATTTCAAAATAGTTGTTTCAAGAAATAGAACTGTGCCCTTGGGTTTAAGAAACCTAAGTCTGCATTCCAGCTCTCTCTTGCCTGCTGACTGCATGACCTTGAGAAAATCCTTTCACTTCTCTGAATTGTTTCTTCATCTTTGAAAAGAGTTGGATTTTCCAGTGTGTGTGCTTGATAAATACATGGCTATAAAGCAATAACATGTAATTCAGCAATTTCATACAGCAGACCCTAGTCCAAGCGCATCAACTCGTTTAACTCTCACATCCACCCAGTGAAAAAGATATCATTATTATTCTAGTTTATAGACGAGGACACAGGGGCTTAGAGAGTTTTGTGTTCTTTGCCCAGTCTTAAATCTTATCCAGGGCTATGTGAAACACATGCTTTCGACCACTGTGTTCCTAGAAATAGTCCCTTAAGCTGCCTTCTAGTTCTAAACAACAATAGCTTCAATGTTGATGTGACTCATCCTTTGACTATCATTAGCTGTTATTTCCTTGAGAAACACCTCTAACATCCCCTGTCCTTCCTACCACAACGTTGTTTCTAGCTAGAAAATGAAGACTATCAATATGTTAAGTCAATTACAAGGTTTTTAGAGTGTTCCTTTCCTGAGTAAATAACTGGAAGGTCTTTCCTTAGTCAAACAATAGTAGTCATAATTAGTATTAACAGAAGGTTGATTAACATGATTAACAGAGGTTTTGTGTGATGGTTGATTTTGTGTGTAAACTTAAGTAGGCTAAGGTGGTAAAACATTATTTCTGTGTGTTTCTGTGAGGATGTTTCCAGAAGAAATGAGCATCGGTAGATTGAGTAAAGAAGTTCTGGCCGGGCGCGGTGGCTCAAACCTGTAATCCCAGAACTTTGGGAGGCCGAGACGGGTGGATCACGAGGTCAGGAGATCGAGACCATCCTGGCTGACATGGTGAAACCCCGTCTCTACTAAAAAATACAAAAAACTAGCCGGACGAGGTGGCGGGCACCTGTAGTCCCAGCTACTCGGGAGGCTGAGGCAGGAGAATGGCGTGAACCCAGGAGGCGGAGCTTGCAGTGAGCTGAGATCCAGCCACTGCACTCCAGCCTGGGAGACAGAGCGAGACTCCATCTCAAAAAAAAAAAAAAAAAAAAGAAGTTCTTCCCTCGCCAATGTCAGTAGGCATCATCCAATCCACTATATAGAACAAAAAGGTGAAGGAGCGTAAATTCACTCTCTCTCTTCTTGAGCTGGAACATCTGTCTGTTTACCCTTGAGCATCCGTGCCCTGGTTTTCAGACCTTCTGCCTCCAGGTCTTACACCAGTGCACCCTAGTCTATCTTATTGTTGCTGTTTCTCTTTAGAACCCTGACTAATACAATTGTTGTTTCCAGATGGAACAGATAAATGGCATGGGTACTGCCAGTGCTCTGCACCATAACCCATGACCAATCATGACACTCTCTGCTGCTGAGACCTGATATCGCCTTGAAGACCTTCAATAGCTCGTGCTCTAAGAAGCTGCCATCAGTTTCCTAGAACAGGCAAAAGAGAATAAGCTCATTTACCATTCCAGTGAGTTCAGTGGCACAATAGGCAGCAAGGCAGAACAAAGAGATGGTCAAAGAAGGACCTACTAAGCCAAATGGGGAGTAAGACAGCTGCATTCCTGCAAAGGGGAGGGGATAATATGAAGATTATGTCTGAAGTGGCAAGGGGACAGGCAGAATGCAGCGGAGACTTCTTCTTGTCCATTACTATATAATCAGTACCCAGGACAGTGCCTGGCACAAGGTAATGCCTCAGTGAACATTTGTAACATGAACATCTACTTATTCCAATAAATGGCAATAAGACACAATTCTAGGCAGAGAAAGGGAACTGCCAATTCCAAATGAGATTGTTTAAGAGCTCTGTAATAGTCAGGGTTCTCTAGCGAAACAGAGCAAATAGGATAGATAGATATATAAAGGGCAGTTTATTAAGGAGTATTAACTCACATGATAACAAGGTCCCACAATAGGCTGTCTGCAAGCTGAGGAGCAATGAAGCCAGTCTAAGTCTCAAAGCTGAAGTCTGATGTTCTAGAGCAGGAAGCATCCAGCATGGGAAAAAGATGCAGGCTGGGAGGCTAAGCCAGTCTAGTCTTTTCACATCTGTTTTTGTATTCTGACCACACTGGCAGCTGATTAGATGGTATTCACCCAGATTAAGGGTGGGTCTGCCTTTTCCAGCCCACTCATTCACATGTTAATCTCCTTTGGCAATACCCTCACAGACACACCAGGATCAATACTTTGCATCCTTCAATCCAATCAAGTTGACACTCAGTATTAACCATCACAAGCTCCTATAAATTCTGACTTCTAGAACTTAGATTCTTTGAGTCTAGAACTTAGATTCTTTGAGAACTCTGAGTCCAGCCAAAACTTTGAGTCCACATTGAAGAGCACTTTGCACAGACTGGAGCCATGGTGAATGCATATTCACGGACGTCTGGGAAGGAATGAATGCAGAGGAAATGGCAGTCACAGGAAATCAAGTACTGGTCAAGTCCCAATAATATACAATTAAAAACACTGCCCTAGAAGTAATTAAACTATTATTTGTTGGGATAGAATTTTGCCTTAAATCACTCTGTCCTCAGATGGGATTTTAAGTGTCTTTCTTGAAAATAAATGTTATTATTTTGCAATGCCATAACGAAGAGTTCATGTCCTTCATGGTTCATGGTTCCCTTCATGGAAGACAAATTTCTTACAAGTTCCTGTGTAGGCCAACACTTCCTAAAGCCTAGTTTATGGAACTGTGGCCTAGAAAATACTCTATGTGGAATAATAAAGGATTCTAAGGCCAAATAAATTGGGAAACACTGCAGTCAATATTATTTTGCCAATCTACATATTACATTAGCTCATGAAAGGTTTTGAGGAGTCTTGGCGTAAAGATAATGGTTTACCCCAGCATTGTTCAAATAGTTTGGTGATGGAACTTTCTTTTTCATATAATACCTAGCAACATCCCAAAGTGTAAAGGAAAGAATACTAGACTAAGAATCAGGTAATATTTGAGTTTCAGTCCTAAACATAAGTTACTAAATGGGTCACTGGCAAAACATTTAAATTTTGTAAGCCAAAATTTTCACTGTTAAATTAGTGAAATACCTCCCTTAGCAAAGTTTTGTGTGAATTAAAAAAGATACTTTATGGGGAAGATTTAAACATAAATGTTAGTTGTTAATATCATGAATTCAGTTCTTTGAACATGAAATGTGAGAATTGGTTTCCCAACTATAGGCCACACTCGTCACTTTTTCCCTACCATTTAGCTCCCTCCAAAACACTATCCAAATGGCAAAATAATGGAAACCCATTAAAGGCTTTTTCCATTATGTTTAAGTGACATAAACCGCTACTCAATCTTGATATTTTAAGGAATTGGCCAAAAACCTAATTCTATAAATCCCACAAGTGCTGTTTGAGACTAAAATTTGAGTTTCTATGTGTGTGTGTGTATATATATGTGTGTGTGTATACATGTATATATGTGTATATGTGTACATGTGTATATACATATACATATTCATATACACATGTACACATATACATATATACATGTACATATACATAAATATATATACACATGCACACATATACACATGTATACACACACACATATATATAAACTATAAAACATAGCAACAGTAGGGACAAAAACAAGTAATTTGTCTCCTCAGACAAATTAAGAGTAAAAACTGAGATAAATATATAAATCAGCATGAAAATAATATCTCTCTAGCTTTAAGGAGTTTAATGTTCAAAGTAACATCAAAAATTATCGTGTGTGTGTGTGAGTGTATATGTGTATCAAGAAACTGTGGCAGGTGCGCTAACTCTGTTCTTCTGTTTTTGTATGGCCTGCAAGATAAGAATACTTTTTACACTTTTTAATGGTTGCAGGGGTAGGAGTGGGAGAAACAATTTATGACAAGTGAAAATTATGTGAAATTCAAATGTTAGTGTCCTTAAGTTTCATTGGAACATTGCCACACCTATTTGTTCACATATTGTCTATGGCTGCTTTCACACTGTAGCAATAGAGTTGGGTAGTTGCAACAGGGACTGTATGGCTTTCAAAGTCCAAAATACTCACTACCTGACCCTTTACCAAAAAAAGTTTGTCAACCTCTGTCTTATGCTCCCATTTTTCAGACAATGTGTACTGTATGAGAAAATATAGTTACTCCACTCCACAGCAGACATCTGGGGACAGATTTTTGAGAATAAGCTTAGTTCTCCTTTTAATTTTTCTTATGCTAGAAAGCAATGTGTTTAGTAGAAATCTCAGGACTTTGGGCCTGGAGGTGAATCTTACCTCTAGTTTTATTAGCTGTCTTTGGATAAACCATTTGAACAAAGGCATAGGCACTTTGACAAAATGCCTTCTGATAAATATCAGTTTCCTTCCTCAGCATCCGAGCAAGGAGCATGGGGAATGCATTACAAAGGAACTCCAGCAATTCATTTTGCAGTCTACAACCACCAAACAACTGAAAAGTAAAATGCAGACAAGCCCCCAGCCTGCTTCGTGCAGCTGACTGACAGCACTTCTCAGGTCTGGCTGACTGGAAAGTAATATACTTCAAGCAGATCATTTGGTTTAGCCTTTTCTTCTTGTAAACAATTATCTACCAGTGTGTGCTTCTCACTGAAAATGTGCTTAAATGCTAGACCTCCAGCCAGCACCCTCCAACATCCCTGCTCTAAGAACCCTGGAGAACATTGGCACAGCATCTCCATCCATGGGGAAGAAGGCAAAGGCTGGGCACACCTGGAGAATTTGCCTTCTATCTAACTGCTTAAACAACTACAACGATGAGATACCACACTGCCCCTCCCCGCACCTTGCCCAGTGCTGTAAATGCATTGAACCCAAGCCAGCAGGCTTTTCCTGGTCACTCAGCTTAACTGTTCTTATACCCTCACCAGTCACATGATTCATGGTTGCATTACTGCAGGGTCAGAAACCTGTGAGAGGTAGATGCTGTGGTGCTCACCCAGATCCTCTTTGTCAGCTTGATCCACACATACCCCAACTTCTGCGAGTGATGGCAGCTTCTATGGGGCACAGGTGAGTCTGTTTAGGAGAACTGCCTTTGCCCAACCAAAACTTTGTGTGTCCTACTCTCCTCACTCAGGAGCAGCCAGAGCCAATGAATGCATGTGTGACAGTACAAGTGCTTGCCGCCACCTTGCCTCAAGACAAGACACCTCCATATTGCCCTTTGAGCTCGAGATTCTTCTTCTGTTGCCCCCAGGAGGTGAGACCAAGGCTAGATTAATCCCGACACCACATCCTTGCTCACCTCCTGTCCCTTCCCTAGCTCTTGGCTTTGATCTGTTCCTTATAGTTTCTTGAACTGAAAAACACTCCCTCATTAAATCACAAATCCTTGTCTAGAGGTTTGCTTCTAAGAAACTCAACCTATGACGCTCTGAGTCACCCAAAGAGCACAGGCCTGTATGAGGTCAGAAAGGGGCATGTTGCTTCTCTGAGTTAAACATGGCTGCTGGTTATTCTAATGGAGATAATGGCTTAACCAACCCAAATGAGGGAGAGGGCCAGTGAAGAGCCTTGTGAGCAGAGAGAGAACCATGTCCACAGGGACACTGGCTACACAGCTTGACTAATCCAAGCCACAGGGAATGTGGCTGCCCAGGACAAATATCTAGCACTGACACCACCCGAAGAGCCTCCACTTCCACCCAAGATAAAGTTACTCAGAGGGTTGCCTCTCTCAACAGTCAGCATATATTTGACCGACTACAGGGCCAGTTGTGCATACCAGGGTGGAGAAAAACGAGGGAGCCTGGAGAGAGGCAAGTCCAAAGTTATTCCTTGAAATTATACTCTTGGGTTTGATTCCAAAATGGAATGATAATGGCTTTGAAGCTGGCATAAAGAGAAACATGGCTCTTTTGTAGGGTTAGACCAAAATGAGGATCAGCATAGCAGGGAGTTTAAAACAGTCCTGAGCAGAGATCAATGCTTACAGAGACTTAGCAGCAGACTGCCTCTCTGCCCATGATGCTATTCAACCTGAAAAAATGAAAGAGCTGCACTAGCCTGATTAATGGGGAGCTGCACAAAACCCACAGGGAGCTGGAGAAGGCATTCTCCTCACACCCCCCATTCATCAGGCGAAAATAACTATGAACAGCATGGAGACCACCGTGACTGGGAGGTAGGTGCCGTGTCATGCACATGTCAGTGCCATGTGTGTTCAATCGCCAGCCCCCTGATGGGTCAGGAAAGGTGGTGGCCACCTAGGCCAGCAAGGTAATTAATAAGCCTTAAGGTGAGACTCTCTGCTGGATTAAGTGGGTTTTGCTTCAGTGGCTTAAGACTGAGCAAGCAGTCAGGGAATAGAGGATGTTTAAAGAAGATGAAAGGGAAGAGAAGGAAATAGTCTGTCATAATAAAAGGAATTACACCTTCAAACGCAAGTAGGAGATATTTCTATGAAATATGCAGGGACTATATGGCAATGGAAACTGAATAAATGACTAAGTATTTAGATGAGACAAGAGGAACAAGTAATTTCAAGGGGTCCTCTGACTTCACTGAAGAGGAGGAACTGAGGAAGAGGCTCCTTACCAGAAAAATTGTAGAACTTGGTTTGGAATTTTGTACTATGTTGGCTACTCTTTAAATTTGTAAAATAATTATATGTAACACATTTATACAATGGACTGCAAAGGGGCATGAAATAACTTTCTAGGAAGGTAAAAATATTTTACATCTTAATTGTATCACTTGTTATTTAAGGCTTGTCAACATCATCAACCTGTGCACTTAAAATATGTGAATTGTATTGTAGCTACATTAAACATCCACAATTTTTTGGTAAAACCTATAGAATGAAGATATAATGCCTGTGTAATAATAAAACATTAATTTACCTAAAATTTTAATAAACTAATCAACTACTCACAGTATAGGTTAAATCCCTCTCTTTGGCCTCAAGTCTACAAATTTGAAAAAATTACATTGATAGCTAATTGAATTTTAAAAGATAATTTTTGGTGAGATGCAGTGTCTCACACCTACAATCTCGGCTAGGTAGTAGGTGCCTAGTCCAGGAATTCAAGACCAGCCTGGGCAACGTAGTGAGACCTCATTAGGGAAAAAAAAAAAAAAAAGTTAATTTTCAAAGATATCAGAGTTTACTCGGGTGAAAATGGCACATTTTCTATTTTTTAGCAGTAAGCTAACTTTTTTCTGAAACCTCTTTGTATATGTATATGTGACCTGGCTGAAGAAACTAGTTGCAATGTTTGAACTAGATATGTAAGAATTTCAAAATGTTAATTTTTTATTACTTCCAGGATGGCTTACAGTCCTCATGAGTAAAATGGAATTAATTAGAGCATCATTAATATTTGCATTTTATTTTTGAATTATGACTCTCGTGTGTTTCAATAATTATTTTTTATATTTAGGGCATTTTTTTTTTGAAAAGGGATGTGTTGGGCCACAGCTTACAAAATGAGAAGAGGATATAGATCTGACATTAATCAATGTCAGTATGTTTAAAACAATGGCTCTTAACACTATTTCCCTAGCTGAATTTTGGAAGAAAATGTTCCCATCTTCTGGCCTGCTTTAGAACCACATATTGAAGTCACAGATTCTGTGGCTTATCTAGTGAAAGGTGTTTTTTTTTAACATCAAAAGGTTTACAAATACAAATAGAAAATGTTTTCTTTTTGGAGGCTTAATGTTAAAACATCTTCATGAAAACCAAGAAATTAAAAGATGTTGACAATATATGTGCAATAAAACTTGGAGATTTCATATTAAGAAAGTATCTTATGCTCCAAATTAGAATGGAAAAATATTTTTTGGCATGTTATCCATTTCTGAGGGCATTAAATTGTTAAAACTATAGAATATAACATTAAGTGCCTGTAAGTTTATTCCATTTTTAATTGAAAGTATTTTTGTTCTAAGATAGTGTATTAGCGAGGGTTCTCCAGAGAAACAGAACCAACAGGATGTATAAATAGAGACAAGGACTTATTTTAAAGAATTGGCTCACACAGTTATGGAGGATTGGCAAGTTCAAAATCTGTAGTGTAGGCCTGCACGCTGGAGACCCAGAAAACAGTCACAGTTCAAGTTTAGAAAGGGTTTGCCAGCAGAATGCCATCTTGCTCAGGGGAGCTCTTCCTTTTCTATTCAGGCCTTCAACTGATTAGATGAGGCCCACCCACATTATAGGGATAATCTGCTTTACTCAAAAGTCCACTGAGTTAAATGTTAATCTCATCTTAAAAATACTTTCACAGCATTAAGAATAGTGTTTGAGGGGAACTGAACAATGAGATCACTTGGACTCGGGAAGGGGAACATCACACACCAGGGCCTATCATGGGGAGGGGGGAGGGGGGAGGGATTGCATTGGGAGTTATACCTGATGTAAATGACGAGTTGGTGGGTGCTGATGAGTTGATGGGTGCAGCACACCAACATGGCACAAGTATACATATGTAATAAACCTGCATGTTATGCACATGTACCCTAGAACTTAAAGTATAATAATAATAATAAATAAATAAATAAATAAAGAATAGTGTTTGGCCAAACATCTCAATAGCATGGTCCATTTATGTTGACACATAACATTACTCATCACCAGTGGAGACAAGGGAAACAAAAACATCAGAGATATACCCAAGATGACTGAGAATTACAAGTAACCGTACTGGGCAATATCCAGATGATAGGTAAATGTGAAACAGAACTAACATGTGCTGTAACTTCCTTGTCCTTACAACTTTGGCAATATGATTTTAGTGGAACACTACACAGTCAACTTTGTCAAGGTCACAAAGAGCTATATTATAAAAATATTATCGGGAAAAGTCCTCTAATTTAAATATCAGCTATATTTCCCTGATGGCGCATAATAATGAGAGAGAAGAAAGGTTTATCTTCCAATTCCCATCTCCTTTTGATCAAAGGTATAACCCACTGAGCAGTAGCTACTTTACACTTCCTGGTTACATATGTGCATGCCAGTGAGGGCCCATTGAGTCTCAAGTCGCAGCAGGCAGCAGGTGAGGAACCTGCAGCACTGGCATAAGAAGATACGTGGTCAGGTGTGCCTGGAGAAAGCTTCTCAGAGCCCACAGCACAGCTGTCACAGGTTGGGGTCCTGGGAAACAAACTCTGAGATGGAGATTTGCATACAGTGGCTTCTTGGGGAATGCTCTTGGTAACAACCCTAGAAAGGGAGTGAAGGAAGCAGAATGAGGCAGGGAGTATCTGGGAAGCACAGCACAGCCTCCATGTCAGTAGGCACCACAGCAGTGCTCAACAGCCTGGGATCAAGTGAGGCCAAGAGAATCTCTAGTGACATATTAAGCAGTGTCTTGTCTTTGTGCCATTCAGATCTCCTTGTGCTCCACCAGTATATTTGGCTCCTTTGCTACAATATTCAGGGTCTCTATTGTTAAGAGATCATATTATGACCTATTCCCTGAAAAAGCACACGTATGCAGACTTGAAGTTTGCTTCAAGCTTGTAGACAGCTTCAGTCACCTAAGACAATAGGTTTAGTGGGAAAGAAAGCTACAGTCTCTGTTGCTACAGCAGATCCCAAAGCCCAATCTGATATTTGTCACTTCATTTCTTCACCACCCATTTGAGATATATTTAACCTCAACTCACCACTTAGCTAGTCTAACTTACTTGCCTAGTAGAGTATACCAGAAGTTACTCCTCATGTAGTTTGTGTATTTAGTTGCCTTACTCTTGTCAATCGGTGGCTACCCAATTTCCCACTTACCATTAAAGTAAAAGTATCAAGAGATACACCAGTGAATGCCCTGGATCCCAGACATAGTCCACCCAACCTAACTATTAATATGTAGCAGTAACCCTAGCACCTCATGAAAAATAGGGTTGAGTGTGCCTGCTAATTTACCTCTTTGTACAAGAAGAAACAAATGAAAACAACTAAAGCAGCCTGGATCATGTTCCATCAGCAAAGACACATGCATTCTGATTTCTGAACAAACTGAACAAAATCAGAACAGAATCACAAAATTCTGTAAATCTCTCCAGCAATCAGTTAAATGATCTGTCAATCTTGACTTACTATATAGGATTCAACTTTCCTTCAGACAGTATCTAAACAAGTATTGCTGAGGAAATAAATTAGCAAAAAGCTGAACACCTGGATTCTCTTAATTGTAGATTACTCCCCTTCCACTCCTGGCTCTGACCTCCCCACCTCCAGGAAAAAGAGGAAGAAGCAGATCAGGTTAGTTTTGAGTAAATTCAAAAGTAATAACTTTAGTTTTATCATTCTGGCATTAACTCACAAGTCTTTGGGTCAACTGGTTAGGAATAAAAAGTTCAAATTACCTAAAGAAAGTCATTTTTTAAACAAGTAAATTTAAAGCACAAACAGAAACCTGGGGCAGGAAAAATTATTGTGGACATATTACAAGAAAGTAAGGACCTGTTCAGAGATACGCGAGCCCAACCAGAAGAGAAGATCCATAGAAGTCAAATAGTCACAGTTTGATTATAGTAAAATAAGTAATCATTACAGTCAGATGGAATAAATTGAATGTTATGGAGGTGTGTGTCCATAATGATACTAAAAAAAGGGAGGGGTTAGTTCAAAATGAGTAAAACAATAATTATAAGTTACGCATTTCTGTATTGTCTATTAAATGTGCTATGAACTAGTAAAACCAAATTATGAGTTCTGAGTTCTATAATAGAGTTTTCTCCCAAAAAGATGTACTATAAAAAATTTCAAACATGCCAAACACTTATAAAAATTTTACAATGAACAACTGAACACCCACCACCTAGATTCTATCATTAACATCTTACTGTACTTACTTTATTATACGCCTATACTTCAATCCTCTATACATCTGCATTGATTTGTCAGAACTGCCATAACAAAGTACCACAGACCAGGTGGCTAAAACAGCACACATTTATTCTCTTTGGATCCTGGATAATAGGAGTGAGGACCATGATCAAGGTGTCAGCTGGGTTAGTTTCTTCTGAGGCTCCTCTCCTTGGCTTGCAGATAGCTGTCTGCTCTGCATCTTCACATGATCTTCTTCTGTGCTCTGTCTCTGACCTAATCTTCTAATCACTTCTCATAAGGGCACCAGTCATAATGGATCAGGGCCCACCCCTATGATCACATTTTACCTTCATTACCTCTTCAGAGGCCCTGTCTCCAAATACAGTCACATTCAGGGTACTAGGGGTTAGAACTTCAGCATGTGAATTTTGGGGAGACAAATTCAGTCCATAACAATGCCCATGAAATTTTTTATGCTTTTAAAAATAAACTGAAAGCATTAATACACTTCCTTCTATGATGGAGTATTGATCTAAAACCAGCTCATCAATTGAAATTATGAATCAGTGTGGGGTAGGCAATAAAGTACCTACTAGTAAAAGAAATATTGGGCATGATAAATGAGAAAAAACAAGGTATGTAATGCCCATCACAAGTGTCCACAAGACAAATATTACTTTGCTCATTATTATGTTAAAACTGATCAGAACTTTATTATTAACATTCTAGAATGGACTAAAATGTAATTTAATCACAGAAATTTGACTCAGCCCCAGGTACTAGTAGCAAGGAAGATTAAATTAGAAGAAATACATAACCATAAAGAATGCAATGAGAAATAGCAGCAGGATCATGTAAACAGAAAACTAAAATAAGAATTCGGTCAAAGCTATTTGGAGTAGTCAAAAGATATAACTTTGGGATGTGCAGAGGGATCATGTAAACAGAAAAGTAAAATACAAATTAGGTCAAAGCTGTTTGGAGTGGTCAAAAGATATAACTTTGGGATGCAGCAACTTTGTTTAGCTAATCATACCACTCTTAAGAAACAAACTTGAGACAATTTGATGTTTTGTACAATTTATTACAGGAAATTGTAATATTATTATACTGTTATACTAGTTAGGGGATGAGTTTAAAAGCCACAACAGAATACTTCAAAACATAATCCCTTAAGAAATACAGAAGTAATTTTTTTCATCTATCAAGTGAGAATCCAGAGGCAAGTGATCCAAGCTGATTGGTTGTCTCTGCTTCCCAGTGTCATCTGGAAGCACAGATACTTTCTAACTGTTTGCTCTTCCATCTTCTAGGTTATTGTCCTGACTTTCAAGCCAGATCTGTACCACGACTGCATTCTAGTTAACAAGAAGAGGTCAAGATGAAAACTATGACAAGAGGTTACATCCCTAAGAATATAATCTGAAAGCTGGACTTATTACTTCCTCTACAGCTCATTGGCCAGAAATTAGTAACATGACCACACCAGGCAGCAAAGGGTGTGAGTAATGGTAGTCTGTAACGAGGTAGTCATGGGATCAGCTAAAATGTAGTGTATTCTGGTATTAAAAAGAAGAAGAAAATGGATTCTAGGAGTGACAAAAAATTCTTCCCTTGGTCAAACCCTAGCCAGGCTCCTCTGAGCTCTCTTCTCAACTAGGCCTCAATCTTGACCCACTACTTGAATAAAACGCTAACGTCGTTTTTAACAGCCAAGACAACCTCCCTAGGTTAACCCTAGACTCGCTTAAAGTGCCTGCCTGAAAAAGTTCAAGGTTGCCAAAATACTTTATTATTTGTTCAGCCAATAGTTAAAGTTAAGGCCCCTGTCTCCCAGCCTCTGTTGGAGTGTAAGAGCCTAATTTTAAAAATTAGTTACCATTTAATAAACCCAGGTGAGCTTCACATGGACCTACTCCCCTTTCCCACTTTTTATAATTTTTTTACTTTCATGACCCTGCTTAGCCCCTCACTTCCCTCCCTCTTCCCATATTCTCCATTTAAAACACCTGGTCACTTTTTGGTATCGTTTGAATGATGGTGTTCACTCCAACGTTCATATTAAAACTTAGTTCACAATGCAACAGTATTAAGAGATGTGATCTTTGGGAGGTGATTAAGTCATAAGAGCTCCACCCTCATGATTTGGATTAGCACCCTTAGGAAAAGGATTGGGGCTGAGGAGAACACTCTCTTGCCCTTCTGTCATCCCTTCTGCCATAGGGTAACACCTAGGTGGTACCATCTATGAGGAATTGGCCTTCCCCAGACACTGAATCTGCTGGTGCGTTTATTTTGGATGCCCCAGCCTCTAGAACAGTGAGAAAATAAATTATCAAGTCTTAGGTATTTTGTTATAGCAGCATAAATAAACCAAGACACTTCTGTATAAATCAAAGTTGAATTCAGTTTACATTGAATTCTTTTCCTATTGTAATAGTGTGCTACTGATTAAAATCTGTCCTTATTTTAACTAGAGCCTGGTTTCTTCTTTATTCTTACTGTTTTCACTCTTTGTTATTATTTTCCTATATAATATAATACTAACATACTCCACTTTTATGACAGCAACTATTTGTTGCTAACTGAACTCTGTCAAAGACAAACAATCATAAGTGAACTCCTTTAATAGGGAAATAGAAATTTAGAAAAACATATAGAAAAGATGAATGGTGGTGAAACGGCCATGATCATCAGAAGGGAAATTAACTAGAGGGAACGAAGTTAAGATCATTTAGTAAAAATTTAGTTCAAGGAAATAGGTTAATGAATTCAAAGGAATGTGTACAGATCAACAAGGCATCATTAGAAATAAACAACATAAAAAAAGGGGGTCTGAACGATGCTTTTGTTCTTGTGAACATAGAAGTCAGGTGTGCCAAGAACAGTCTGGGTTTGACAAATTGAACCAGAGGGTTAAACTGAAGAAAATCTAGGACACAGCACTACTGTTCCATGGCAATGAGCACCCTCTCCATGCTAATGATCGAATAATAAGGAAGGGAACATTAGTTGTATGCATTAAATTGTGTTTCTCCCCACTCCCGAAATTCACATGTCGAAGCCCTGACCTCAAATGTGACTGTATTTGGAGCTAAGGTATATTAGTCCATTCTCACATTGCTATAAAGAAATGTCTGAGACTGGGTAATATATAAAGAAAAGACGTTTAATTGGCTCACAGTTCCACAGGATGTACAGGACGCATAGTAGTTTGGCTTCTGGGGAGGCCTCGGGGAACTTTTACTCATGGCGAAGGCAAAGTGGGAGCAGGCATCTTAAATGGCAGGAGCAGGACCAAAAGAGAGAGAGGGGAGGTGCTAAACACTTTTAAACAACCACATCTTGTGAGAACTCACTCACCATACAGTAGGAAGAGGGATGGTACTAAATCATTCTTGAGAACTCCACCCTTTGGTCCAATACCTCCCACCAGGCCCCACCTCCGACACTAGGGACTATAATTGAACATAAACTTTGTGTGGGGACACAGATCCAAACCATATCATAGGGTTTTTAGGAAGTCATAAGGGTGACATCCTAATCCAATAGGATTTGTAGCTTTATAAAAAGAGGAGGAGAGAGAGATCACGTTCTCCACACACAGGTACCGAGGAAAGGCCATGTGAACACAGTGAAATGGCAGCTCTCTGAAGGCCAGGAAGACAGCCCTCACTAGAAACCACATTGGCACCTTGATCTTGGACTTCCTAGACTTAAGAACTGTGAGAAATAAATTTCTATGGTTTAAGCCACCCAGGCTATGTTATTTTGTTAAGGCGGCCCAAGCAGACTGATACAACTGGTAAACTTTGTAAGTAGTAGTTAAAGGTACAACCTCATAATATAAAAGAAGTGAGTTTTCCAACGAAGAATGAGGTCTTAGAGAGAATACTTTGCTTACACGTAGAATTAATTCATTTCATGCCACCTTCTTGTTAGACCTTCTAGATATAGCACATACCTGTCGTCAAGGATTTCTCAACCTTGACACTCTTAACATTTTGGGGAGGATAATTCTTTGTTGTAGGGGACAGTCACGTGCATTGTAGGTTATTGGTAGCATTCCCAGCACGTATCCAGTAGATGCCAGTGAACTTCCTTCCTTTCCATCTCTCTACTTCAGCCACATTAGCCTCCTCACTGTTTCACCAACAGGCTGGCAAGTTCCTACCCTAGCCAGGGCCTATGCCCTGATAGCTTCATCTACCAGGAATACTTTCCCCAGACCTCCACAAAGCTTACTCTCTTGTCCCCTTTAAGTCTTTGCTCAGGGTTTACCCTGACCCCCAACTGTAATTACAAATCTTCCTCCTTAACCTTCTCCTTGCCCCACAGTTTTGACACCAAAAACTGTCTCTAAATATTGCCAAATGCTCCCTTTGGAGCAACATTACCTTTGTACTGCTATAGTTGGTACCAGCAACCTCAGTCTGATTCAATGACAATAATGTAGTTTAATATCCACATTGTTCTGCCTGCAATACTATCAGCACTGCTGGCAGAGAAGGATCTTTATGGGAAGAACAAAATATTGTACTTAAGTTTAAGTGAGACAAGATCAGAGTAATAAGAACAGTCTGCTATTAGGTTATTTGTTTTTTCTTCCTCTTATAAATGATAGTGTTGGTCTGGTCCAGAAAGGGCAAGAAAAATAAAACAGAAAGTCAAGTAAGTGTACATTTATGTAAGCTAGTCTTATCTCATCCCTATTTATTTGAGGCAAGTTACAGAAATATAAACAATAGGATAAAAATAAAGAATGTGGGGCAAAAGAAAAAACAGGAGAATAAAATATGACCATGGAAAGTTTGTATTTGAATAGATGCCATAAGGTCGTGTGCTCTTGCTAGAAGTAGATGGGATGCAGATTTGGTATAGAACTCTTTAGTGCTAGAGGAAAAAAATAAATGATCAATTACAAGATCCACAGTGCTCATAAGCTCAAAGAAAGAGAAATGAAGTACCCAAGAGAAGATGATATTGAAAACAGGAAAATCTCCTTCATGGTTTTCCAAACAAAAACAAACCATGATCTATTAGACACTTCTTTAAACAATGCAATATTTTTATCTTTGACTTTTCCATAGCTGTATTAGGCATAATCACTTTATGTATTTATACCAAATTGGATGCACTAAATGTAAGATAAAAATTTCCCCAGCTCATGAATAAATTGAATAATTCAATGAGTAATAAAAGTATTAATGATAAATCTTTACATTTCCATTTCATTTACATTACCATATTTAATCCTTAGAAAATCACATGAGCATTTGATAACACTTTTATAGATAAAACTAAGACTTAGAGAGGTCAAGTAACTTGCCCAAGATCAAAAACCTAATTTGTGAAAAAAACAGGATTTGAATCAATGACTTTTGTCTATATGTTCATTTTTTTTTTCATTATACTACCTTTCTCTTCTTCACTAATATTTTGCATATAAATTTTACTTTAGTAAATATTTACTTTAATAGCATGTAGCTATTGATAAGGAAGGCTTCAGAAGCACATGAAATGAATCTGCATTTGAAGTGGCTTAAACAACAGCAAATGTATCACTAAGGGGACCCAGCTCCCTGGTATAATAAGAACATGGGCATACAATATCTTAAAGAAATACTGATCTTTCTACCTTTTTATTCCATTATCCAGTGTCAACTTCATTCACATCTCCATTTTCACAAGATGACTGCAGCAGTTCGAAGCAACAAGTGTAAACATGGCACCTAGTGAGAAAAGAGATCATTTCTTCTTTTTAAAAACAGTTCTATTAAACATACCTTATTGTTTTTCTTTAATGTTGTTTTATTTGTTGTTGAAAGTAGAGTATTGAAATCTCCACCACTGCTGAGTTACCGATTTGTCCCTTCGTTTCCGTCAGTTTTTGCTTCATGTATATTGGAGCTCTGTTATTAGGTGAATATATGTTTATAACTGTTCTATCTTGCCAATGGATTGACCTTTTTGTCATTATAAAATATCCCTTTTTTGTTCTAAGGTCTACTTTGTCTGACAGTATATCAAGCTGTCTTGTAGTTATTGTTTGCATAATGTATCTTTTCCCTTTAACTTTTAATTAAATCTTTTAATCTAAAGTGTTCTGTCCATTAACCACATATAGTTGGATCTCAGTGTTTTATCCAGTCTGATGATTTCTGTCTTTTTATTGGATTGTTTAATTCATTTATATTAGTGTCGTTACTGGTATAGTTGGATCTATGTCTGCCATTTTACTTTTTGTCTTCTGTGTCTCATTTTTTGTTCCTCTGTTTCTCCTTTACTGCTTTGTTTTACATTTTATTAAATAGCAGTTTAATTTCTTTAATAATTTGCAGCACTTTTTAGTTATATCCTTAATGATTACTCTAGGACATACCATATACACCTTACCTTATCTCAGATTTATACTAATTTAATTCTGGTTAGATATAGAAACATTATTCCCATAAAGCTCTATTCTCTTTTTCCCCTTTTTATAGTACTATTGTTATACAAATTACATCTATAAATATTACTAACTCAATAATACATTGTTACAATTACTGCATTATATAATTTTATAATTTTTTAAAGAAGCTGAAAAAAGAAAAAGTATATGTGTGTAGCTATTGTCATGTTAATGTTCTTATTTATCCTTTCTGATTCTCTTCATTTGTGCCTGTTGATTTGTGTTACCATCTGAAGTCATTACCTTTGCCAAATACAGCTTATTCTCACCTATTTCGTTTATTTGCAAATACATTGTAATATAATATATACATATTTCTATATAATAACTTTTCAAATCAGTTTAGATAAAACAGAAAAAAGTATGCATTTATACTGACCTTTATAATTACATAACTATGTAATTATAAGCACATTTGCCAGTGCTTTTTTGTTTGTTTGTTTGTTTATTCATGTGTATGTAGATTTATCATCTACAGTCACTTGCTTTCAGCCAGAACTTCCATCAGTCTTCCTTGTAAGGTGGGTCTACTAGAAACAAATTGGCTCAGTTTGTGTTTATTTCAATATATCCTCATTTCACCTTCATTTATAAAAGGTAACTTTGCTGTATATAAGATTCTTAGCTGACTTTTTACTCCAGCACTTTAAATATCTTATTCCAGTGCCTCTGGCCTCCATTTTTCTCTGCTGAGAAGACATATGCTAATATTCAGGGCTTTTCTTGTAAATGACAAGTTATTTTTCTCTTACTGATTTCTAGATTTTCTCCTTGTCTTTTGCTTTCAGCGCTTTTGCTATCATGTATATACTTGTGATCTTTTTGCATATTTAACCTACTTCAAGTTTATTGAGCTTCCTGGATACATAGGTTAGTGTTATTCAACAAATTTGAGAACTTTTCATCCATTATTTCTTTAATATTTTTTCTGCTTCTTTGTACTTCTCTTCTCTTCCTGGTACTCCTATCACATGTATGTTCGTTCACTTGTGCCCCACATTTCTCTGAAGCTCTCTTCACTTTCCTTCATTTATTTTTCTTCTTTCTCTTCAGATTGCATCATTTCTATTGTCCTATCTTAAAGTTTATTAATTTTTTCTTTTGCTAGTTTAAATCTACCTAAGCACCTCTAGTAAATATTTTATTTTACTTATTCTACTTTTCAAATCAAAATTTTACATTTTAATTTCTAATAGGATTTCTATGTCTTTATTGGTATTTTCCATTTGATGTGACATTTGATGTCATCATTTGATGATATCACATCTTTAATTCTTTGGGTTTTTTTGTTTTTGTTTTTGTTTTTGTTTTGAGACTGAGTCTCACTCTGTCACCCAGGCTGGAGTGCGGTGGGACGATCTCAGCTCACTGCAGCCTCCACCTCCTGGGATCAAGCAATTCTCCTGCCTCAGCCTCCTGAGTAGCTGAGATTACAGGTGCATGCCACTACGCCCAGCTAATTTTTGTATTTTCAGTAGAGACAGGGCTTCACCATGTTGGCCAGGCTAGTCTCAAACTCCTGACCCAGTGATCCACCCATCTCAGCCTCCCAAAGTGTTGGGATTACAGCCATGAGCCACTGTGCCTAGCTTTACTTTAATTCTTTAATCATAGTTTTATTTCATTCATTAACACATATTTAACAGCTACTTTGAAGTCTTTTCTGGTATATCTGACATTTTGTTTCTCTCACAGTCTGTTTCTGTTGCCTGCTTTTCTTTATGGCATATAAGTCATACATTCCTATTTATTTTCATTTCTTACAAATTTTGTTGGTACTGGACACTTTAGATAATACATTATCACAACTCTATGTACTAATATGCCCCTTAAACAAAAAAGATTTTTATTCTTATTTGTTTATTTGTTTAGTGACTGGTTGGATTATTTTAGTGAAGTCTATCTCCCATCCTTTTTAAGCCTCTGATTTTTGTCCTCAATTGGCACAACATTGAATATGCCCACAGTCATTCCAGAATAAGAGTGGTTTTGGCTAGGCTGCCTTTGCCTGTCTCTTTTTCTCAATCATACCCATGTACCTTAAGTATGCAAAACACATTCTCATATTAGGGCATTTCCTTTGCTTCTCCCTCATCTGAAAGACTTCTCCCAGATATTATCATGACTTATTTTCTTATTTCATTGTGGTCTTTGGTCAATTACTACTTCTACAGAAAGCTCTTCTCTGTCAAGTCTATCTAAAATAGCAGTCCCTCTTGGGTTTCTTTCCTGGTTTTATGTTTTCCCACAACACTTACACTAATGACATAATAACATGTAATTTATTATTATTATTATCACCACCATTATCATTATCCATCTCATACACTAGACTGTGATTCACAAAGCATGGGCTTTGCCTGCCACATTCACTGTTATATCATTCCTAGAGCCTAAAACAGGTCTTGGCACAAAGTAGGCACTTGCCAAATGTTGCTATGTAAATGAATGAAAAAATGAATGAATGAATGCTGTCTTCTTATGTTAGGTATTAAAAGTGGGGGAGAGTATGCTCCGGGAAGAAGACTAAGGATAAGAAGAATATGGTATGGTGAGACACCAAAGGCAAGCTCCCCATCTTTGCCTTCTTGGGCTTATGCCTCTGTGTATCTGAGGAAGTGACTTCTACCGAAAAGGTTTATCTGCCTTATTTGTTCTAAAATCTCTCAAATCCCAAGCTGCAAGGCAAGAGAGAGAAGGCACTGGTACAGTAAGAGAAAGGATTTCGAGTATGTTGAAGTTTTGTAAGCATACTCATTTGCAGGGTTAGGGAAATGTGTACAAAGACAAGTGTAAAGGACCACAGCCACTCGGGAGAAAAGGTTACATGTAACTTTCAAAAATTTACCTATGACTCTCTGCAATCTCTATTCAATCTGATCACTCCTCTGCTAAAATTTCTGCAAAGTTATTTCAGGAAAAAGACTCAGATACTTTGCAGGATTAAAAGATCTTTTAGGATCTGGCTTCAGCCTTTCCCTCTAAGTGTGGATTAAGCACACTGCTCCCCAACCTTGCTGGGCTCCATTGAGTTCTTCAAATGGTTCCTCAGCACCTCTATCCAAATGGCCACGTACCCTGCAAACTTTCCTCTTCAGGCATTGCTTAGATAACCTTAACTCGTGTTTTAGGTCTCAACTCAACTCTCACTTCTGTTTAGGCCTCTTCTCACTTCCCAAAACTATGTGGTCCCCTGAATTAGGATAAAGTTGCCTTCTGTAACAAATGGGCTTCAACACAAAAATGACACAAACTATTGTGTCTCACTCATATAGCGTCCAAGGCAGGATAATTAGAGGACACCGACGATATTATCTGAAACATTTTTAACACGTGATTTCCGAGATTATCTCCATGCCAGTCAGCTGCGCCAGGATAAGAGAATAGAGGAGCACATATAGGAGGTTTCATGAGCAAACCTGAAATTGGCAGATATTACATTTTCTCACATCATAATGGCTAGATGTCAGTCATATGGCCACGCCTAACAGCACGGGCGACTAGGAAATGTAGTCTAGCTGCAGTCCCAGGAAAAAGCAGAGAATTTGGATTTTGGCAAAAAGGCAGCAGAATCTGCCACAAGGCTCCCTTCCTCCTCCTCCTCCATTATGTATTTCTGTACCACCTGACATTTCTCTGTCACTAAGCTCAATGCACATGTTTTATGTTAGACTTGTAAAGTCTCTGAAGGCAGGGACTGGGTGTGACTATTCCCCACTACATCCCTTGGCAAGTAGGATCTCAGTAAATACTACACTGAGCATTGTGAAACTGCTATTTTGTTGGTCATAAAATGTCTAATATTAGCAATTTCAAAGAACAACCTTTAAGACAAATCTTTGGCAAATGAGTTGTTTAGCAGACCATCTCAGATAGCTTAGTGGAAAGCTACTACACAGAACTCAGCTGTTTTTCAACTTACTTATTTCAACTGGTCTTAAGCTTTGTTAGGTAATTTAAATCCTTGCCAGGGAAACACTTGTAGAGCAAAATGTTTTATGGACTAACTGTGAGGTCATGCAGTCTGAGGAAATGTGGAGGAGAAGAGGGCTCACACGCAGACCTCCACTTAGGATTATGAGGAAGTTTTGTCATGCATGTTAATAAATGACAGGCCTCCAGTGCTACCCTAATTAAGCAAACATTTGTTCAGCATCTACTATGTGCCAGGCATGTGTCCAGAGCCAAGGACTCAAAGATGATTGCTTCGATTGCTTCCTTGGAGGACATCATAGACTTCTAAAGGATTCACGGTCAGTTTGTTTTGGAAATATCCCTTCGGCAGTTTTTGGGAAAATGGGCAAGACAAGAGCAAGAAAAACCATCTGGGAGTTGATTTTAGTAGTCCAGGCAAGAGATGGTGCCCTATATTTTTTCCTTCACAACTTTTTATTTCTTTCTTTCCTTGAAGGATAATAGAGGGTAGAGAGAGGAGTGGTAATGGGAAAGGTGAAGAAGCACAACTATTTAATAAAGAAACCAATGGTCCCTCACCTGCTGATGAAAAAAGTAGTTCAGGCTCAGAAAATGCCATGCTGATAAATATCAAGTGGATGAGTGTGCTGTGCCTAGAAGGCATTCACCTAAGAAGTTCCCCCACTCCTTTCTAATCCCTTTAAATAGAGAAATATGCCACTAAAATTAAGAAAAATTAGGATCTCAAGCATGTCAGGATTGAGGTTATGTAGTCTTTTCCTGGAATCTACCTTGACACTTAAGACTCTACCTTAATCCTATGAGTGTAATGTTGGCACATTGAGAAGGAAACCCCTCCCTAGGGTGTGTGTACTTCATCATTTGTCAAACACAAGCAGTCTTTTTGCTGGGTCTTTGTTGTTCCCCGGCTCTGAGCTAAAAATAGACTTTCCAAAGAAAGTTCCCTTTAGGTGGTCTTACCACGGCAATTTACATTATCAGCGCCAAGCTGCAATGCAAGACTAATTTGGAACACTCCTGCATCTGATATGCTCCCTGCCTTCCCCCCGCCCCGGAATCACTGCTTTTCTCACAATAGACCCTAAGGAATTGCTCACTACAGAGATCTCAGATCTTGAACCAGGAATTAGGATGTGACCAAGGGGGTGGGGCTAGCATAGTTTAAGTACTTGTAAGTTCCAATCAGATTATCTGCACAGAGCTATCAAACTCTTCTGCCCATTTTTTCTCCTATGTTAAGGTTAAAAATATCTGCCTACAAATTTATACTCCTGTAAGCTTTCCACTAAACCCAGTCAATTCTGTGAGGTCACAATTCAATTCACTTTTATAATACTTGGAGGGATGAGTCAGCTGCAGAGTGCTCTTCTATTGTCACTGTTGAGGCTGAAAGGACTCCCACATCAGAGCACCAGGATCCCTGAAGCAGTGCTCAAATTGAGTAGCATGTCACAGTCAGATTGTTCTGGGCAGTGTCAGATATCTTGAGCCTGAAATCTAGCTTTACCACTGCCTGCCCATTTGTAGAAACTGGAAGCCCTGTACATGATGTGCCTAAGCCTCATTGGTAAATAATATGTTGTCAGAGTTGTCCTTGACCAAATGCCCCCTTCAGAGGCATGACTGTATCGACAAGTCCAACTTCTATTCCCAAAGGGCATGTGTAAAACCTGTCATGTTATAAAAAGAGCTTTTAGAGGCGGAGCAAGATGGCCGAATAGGAGCAGTTCCAGCCTCCAACTCCCAGTGCGAGTGACACAGAAGACCGGTGATTTCTGCATTTTCAACTGAGCCTCTGCTGCTGATACCCAGGCAAACAGGGTCTGGAGTGGACCTCAAGCAATCTCAAACAGACCTACAGCTGAGGGTCCTACTGTTAGAAGGAAAACTATCAAACAGGAAGGACACCTACACCAAAACCCCATCAGTACGTCACCATCATCAAAGACCAGAGGCAGATACAACCACAAAGATGGGGAAAAAGCAGGACAGAAAAGTTGGAAATTCAAAAACTAAGGGCTCATCTCCCCCTGCAAAGGAGCACAGCTCATCACAAGCAATGGATCAAAGCTGGACGGAGAATGACTTTGACGAGATGAGAGAAGAAGGCTTCAGTCCATCAAACTTCTCAGAGCTAAAGAAGGAATTACATACCCAGTGCAAAGAAACTAAAAATCTTGAAAAAAGGGTGGAAGAATTGATAGCTAGAGTAATTAATGCAGAGAAGGTCATAAACGAAATGACAGAGATGAAAACCATGACATGAGAAATATGTGACAAATGCACAAGCTTCAGTAACCGACTCGATCAACTGGAAGAAAGAGTATCAGCGATTGAGGATCAAATGAATGAAATGAAGCGAGAAGAGAAACCAAAAGAAAAAAGAAGAAAAAGAAATGAACAAAGCCTGCAAGAAGTATGGGATTATGTAAAAAGACCAAATCTACGTCTGATTGGGGTGCCTGAAAGTGACGGGGAAAATGGAACCAAATTGGAAAACACTCTTCAGGACATCATCCAGGAGAACTTCCCCAACCTAGTAGGGCAGGCCAACATTCAAATCCAGGAAATACAGAGAATGCCGCGAAGATACTCCTTGAGAAGAGCAACTCCAAGACACATAATTGCCAGATTCACCAAAGTTGAAATGAAGGAAAAAATCTTAAGGGCAGCCAGAGAGAAAGGTTGGGTTACCCACAAAGGGAAGCCCATCAGACTAACAGCAGATCTCTCGGCAGAAACTCTTCAAGCCAGAAGAGAGTGGGGGCCAATATTCAACATTCTTAAAGAAAAGAATTTTAAACCCAGAATTTCATATCCAGCCAAACTAAGTTTCATAAGTGAAGGAGAAATAAAATCCTTTCCAGATAAGCAAATGCTTAGAGATTTAGTCACCACCAGGCCTGCCTTACAAGAGACCCTGAAGGAAGCACTAAACATGGAAAGGAACAACCGGTACCAGCCATTGCAAAAACATGCCAAAATGTAAAGACTATCGAGACTAGGAAGAAACGGCATCAACTAACGAGCAAAATAACCAGTTAATATCATAATGGCAGGATCAAGTTCACATATAACGATATTAACCTTAAATGTAAATGGACTAAATGCTCCAATTAAAAGACACAGACTGGCAAACTGGATAAAGAGTCAAGACCCATCAGTCTGCTGTATTCAGGAGACCCATCTCACATGCAGAGACACACATAGGCTCAAAATAAAGGGATGGAGGAAGATCTACCAAGCAAATGGAGAACAAAAAAAAGCAGGGGTTGCAATACTAGTCTCTGATAAAACAGACTTTAAACTATCAAAGATCAAAAGAGACAAAGAAGGCCATTACATAATGGTAAAGGGATCAATTCAACAGGAAGAACTAACTATCCTAAATATATATGCACCCAATACAGTAGCACCCAGATTCATAAAGCAAGTCCTTAGAGACTTACAAAGAGACTTAGACTCCCATACAATAATAATGGGAGACTTCAACACTCCACTGTCAACATTAGACAGATCAACGAGACAGAAAGTTCACAAGGATATCCAGGAATTAAACTCATCTCTGCAGCAAGCAGACCTAATAGACATCTATAGAACTCTCCACCCCAAATCAACAGAATATACATTCTTCTCAGGACCACATCACACTTATTCCAAAATTGACCACATAATTGGAAGTAAAGCACTCCTCAGCAAATGTACAAGAACAGAAATTATAACAAACTGTCTCTCAGACCACAGTGCAATCAAACTAGAACTCAGGACTAAGAAACTCAATCAAAACCGCTCAACTACATGGAAACTGAACAACCTGCTCCTGAATGACTACTGGGTACATAACGAAATGAAGGCAGAAATAAAGATGTTCTTTGAAACCAATGAGAACAAAGATACAACATACCAGAATCTCTGGGATACATTTAAAGCAGTGTGTAGAGGGAAATTTATAGCACTAAATGCCCACAAGAGAAAGCAGGAAAGATCTAAAATTGACACTCTAACATCACAATTAAAAGAACTAGAGAAGCAAGAGCAAACACATTCGAAAGCTAGCCGAAGGCAAGAAATAACTAAGATCAGAGCAGAACTGAAGGAGATAGAGACACCAAAAAACCTCCAAAATATCAGTGAATCCAGGAGTTGGTTTTTTGAAAAGATCAACAAAATTGACAGACCGCTAGCAAGACTAATAAAGAAGAAAAGAGAGAAGAATCAAATAGACGCAATAAAAAATGGTAAAGGGGATATCACCACCAACCCCACAGAAATACAAACTACCATCAGAGAATACTATAAACACCTCTACGCAAATAAACTGGAAAATCTAGAAGAAATAGATAATTTCCTGGACACTTACACTCTTCCAAGACTAAACCAGGAAGAAGTTGAATCCCTGAATAGACCAATAGCAGGCTCTGAAATTGAGGCAATAATTAATAGCCTACCAACCAAAAAAAGTCCAGGACCAGATGGATTCACAGCTGAATTCTACCAGAGGTACAAGGAGGAGCTGGTACCATTCCTTCTGAAACTAATCCAATCTATAGAAAAAGAGGGACTCCTCCCTAACTCATTTTATGAGGCCAACATCATCCTGATACCAAAGCCTGGCAGAGACACAACAAAAAAAGAGAATTTTAGACCAATATCCCTGATGAACATCAATGCAAAAATCCTCCATAAAATACTGGCAAACCGGATTCAGCAGCACATCAAAAAGCTTATCTACCATGATCAAGTGGGCTTCATCCCTGGGATGCAAGGCTGGTTCAACATTCGCAAATCAATAAACGTAATCCAGCACATGAACAGAACCAAAGACAAGAACCACATGATTATCTCAATAGATGCAGAAAAGACTTTTGACAAAATTCAACAGCCCTTCATGCTAACAACGCTCAATAAAGTCGGTATTGATGGAATGTACCTCAAAATAATAAGAGCTATTTATGACAAACCCACAGCCAATATCATACTGAATGGGCAAAAACTGGAAAAATTCCTTTTGAAAACTGGCACAAGACAGGGATGCCCTCTCTCACCACTCCTATTCAACATAGTGTTGGAAGTTCTGGCTAGGGCAATCAGGCAAGAGAAAGAAATCAAGGGTATTCAGTTAGGAAAAGAAGAAGTCAAATTGTCCCTCTTTGCAGATGACATGATTGTATATTTAGAAAACCCCATTGTCTCAGCCTAAAATCTCCTTAAGCTGATAAGCAACTTCAGCAAAGTCTCTGGAAACAAAATTAATGTGCAAAAATCACAAGCATTCTTATATACCAGTAACAGACAAACAGAGAGCCAAATCATGAATGAACTTCCATTCACAATTGCTTCAAAGAGAATAAAATACCTAGGAATCCAACTTATAAGGGATGTAAAGGATCTCTTCAAGGAGAACTACAAACCACTGCTCAGTGAAATAAAAGAGGACACAAACAAATGGAAGAACATACCATGCTCATGGATAGGAAGAATCAATATCGTGAAAATGGCCATACTGCCCAAGGTTATTTATAGATTCAATGCCATCCCCATCAAGCTACCAATGAGTTTCTTCACAGAATTGGAAAAAACTGCTTTAAAGTTCATATGGAACCAAAAAAGAGCCCGCATTGCCAAGACAATCCTAAGTCAAAAGAACAAAGCTGGAGGCATCACGCTACCTGACTTCAAACTATTCTACAAAGCTACAGTAACCAAAACAGTGTGGTACTGGTACCAAAACAGAGATATAGACCAATGGAACAGAACAGAGTCCTCAGAAATAATACCACACATCTACAGCCATCTGATCTTTGACAAACCTGAGAGAAACAAGAAATGGGGAAAGGATTCCCTATTTAATAAATGGTGCTGGGAAAATTGGCTAGCCATAAGTAGAAAGCTGAAACTGGATCCTTTCCTTACTCCTTATACGAAAATTAATTCAAGATGGATTAGAGACTTAAATGTTAGACCTAACACCATAAAAACCCTAGAAGAAAACCTAGGTAGTACCATTCAGGACATAGGCATGGGCAAAGACTTCATGTCTAAAACACCAAAAGCAATGGCAGCAAAAGCCAAAATTGACAAATGGGATCTCATCAAACTAAAGAGCTTCTGCACAGCAAAAGAAACTACCATCAGAGTGAACAGGAAACCTACAGAATGGGAGAAAATTTTTGCAATCTACTCATCTGACAAAGGGCTAATATCCAGAACCTACAAAGAACTCAAACAAATTTACAAAAAAGAAAACAAACAACTCCATCAAAAAGTGGGCAAAGGATATGAACAGACATTTCTCAAAAGAAGACATTCATACAGCCAACAGACACATGAAAAAATGCTCATCATCACTGGCCATCAAAGAAATGCAAATCAAAACCACAATGAGATACCATCTCACACCAGTTAGAATGGCAATCATTAAAAAGTCAGGAAACAACAGGTGGAGAGGATGTGGAGAAATAGGAACACTTTTACACTGTTGGTGGGATTGTAAACTAGTTCAACCATTATGGAAAACAGTATGGCGATTCCTCAAGGATCTAGAACTAGATGTACCATACGACCCAGCCATCCCATTACTGGGTATATACCCAAAGGATTATAAATCATGCTGCTATAAAGACACATGCACACGTATGTTTATTGCGGCACTATTCACAATAGCAAAGACTTGGAATCAACCCAAATGTCCATCAGTGACAGACTGGATTAAGAAAATGTGGCACATATACACCATGGAATACTATGCAGCCATAAAAAAGGATGAGTTTGTGTCCTTTGTAGGGACATGGATGCAGCTGGAAACCATCATTCTTAGCAAACTATCACAAGAACAGAAAACCAAACACCGCATGTTTTCACTCATAGGTGGGAACTGAACAATGTAATCACCTGGACTGGGGAAGGGGAACATCACACACCGGGGCCTATCATGGGGAGGGGGAAGGGGGGAGTGATTGCATTGGGAGTTATACCTGTTGTAAATGACGAGTTGATGGATGCTGACGAGTTGATGGGTGCAGCACACCAACATGGCACAAGTATACATATGTAACAAACCTGCACATTATGCACATGTACCCTAGAACTTAAAGTATAATAATAATAATAAATAAATTTTAAAAATAAATAAATAAATAAGAGCTTTTAAAGACAATTTTATTATTTAGTCATTTTGACAACCTTGTGGGATGACAAATTTTACAGAGGAAGAAATGAAAACTCAGCAAAGTAAACTGGCTTGTTTGAGTCAAAATTTGCCCAAATTTCAAGTATCACAGTACTGGAAATAAAACTGAACATTATTTTAGTGAAACTCAACATTTATTTGGTACTATGTCTTCCCATCCATAAACAAGATACCTCTGACTATTAAAATCTCAAGGTTGTTCACCATTTACTGATGCAACAGTTACAGACTAAATGCCTAGTGTATGCATCAGGTAACTCATAACTTTTGCTGTTGTTTGGTTTTGCTTTATTCATTGTATATAAATTTCTGCACAATCTTATAAAACCTATTTCTTAATTTTAAAAAATTATACTTACTGTGTGAATGGGGCCTTTTTGCATTGTATTTCTCATTTATTACAGGTGGAGAGGAAAGCTATTGCCATTTCTACTTTAATTTTCTAACCAACCACTCAAATGAACTCTCAAATGAGTCTGAATTGTCTTTTATGTAATCAGGTCGGTGCAAAAGTAATTACTGCTTTTGCCATTGAAAGTAAATTTCCCTGTATCTCTCCCCACTACATCTTTCTCTTTTTGTCTCTCCTAACTGTCTTTCTTAAATGAACTGTCCAATGTTGCTAGGAATGGGAGTCGTTGGGATTCAGAGGAAAATTCAAGGTTTTTCATTGCCCAGTTCTATGGAGCAAGGGAGTTCTGAGAGGTACCCCAGTGAATTATTGGGGTTGCGAACATAGAGTTCACTGCTTCCGCATCCCTTGTTCAACAGCACACTTCATTTCTCCTTGTGATGAGAATTAATCACTCAGCCCTCAGGTACACTTTATATAAATTGGTTCAATAGCATAAGGAGATCTAAAGAGTCAGATAGACCTCAGCTTCTATTTTCTCAAAACAATGACACATTCCCTAATGGAAGCATTTCTTGTTGGGCACTAGGGACTCCAAACCCACTGAACTTAAATCTACAAAAATAGTAAACAAATTTCCACAATTGGGTTATTAGGTTTAGTGATGAGAAAAGCCACTTCCACCCCTAGTTCCTGGACACGTACATTCTGGTTGTGAGAGAGATGACTCCATATTTTGGCAGCTGTTTTCCAGCATAGTTAACATTCACCAGACAGCACCCAAACTCATGCATCGTTTTTTCCTTTGCTGATTCCTTTATTTAACTAAGCCCCTGGATGATGAAGCACATGGTAAGACCATAAACTCATTGCCTTTCTTGTTTTTCCATAAAATGTGTCCCTTGGTCAGGAGCAATATCATGGGGGAATACTATGGTATTGGATAAGGCATTCTGTAAGTTCACAAATGGTGGTGTTGGGAGATGAGCTTTGAGCAGAGAAGCTAAATGTAGACCTAGAATTTGTGTCTATCCCTGTAGCAACCAAAAACTATCCCTAGCATGACAGGAGGGGTTCAGTGTTATTTACCTACCACCAGATAGCCAACTTCCCTCCACCAAATGTCTCAGATTTGGCCCCAACTGTTGGCTAATTGTTCACTCCCCAGTGACAGAAACCAAGTCAGCCATGGTGACAGGAAGAACATGTTGAGCTAATGAATGGCCTCCATTCCTGCTGCCATGACTGCTCTGTCCATGAGCTCTTTGTGCATGCACTAGGCAGCTAAGTAAGAGAGACTGATCAACATTCACAAGATGGGTCATCTTGTCACCTGACCCTGCTTTGAGTTGACCAGGGACACAATGTCTTTACAGTCTGTGCCTATTGTAAGAGGTCCATCCATACACCCCAACAGAACTTGTCACCGTGTATTCCAGCTTCATTCTTTGCAATTCCTACCCACCAGCCACTGTCCAGAAAACCCTTCTCACCTACAGAGAGAGAAAAGCCAGATATACTATCCAGAGTTTTCCCCAGGAGGATTTTCCTTCACCACTATCTCTCGAGGAAGGAGGGTTGGTAACAGATTCTTATTAGATGGGAACTGGCATACTTTGCAGATTCTACATTCTTCTTCTCCATTGAGAATAAGTTTCTGGCCTTCAGAAACTCCCCATGTAGCCACAGGTGTGGATTGAGGAAAAGTAAATGAAGGCGTTGATAGTGCTCTATTTTTAAAGCAAGTTGTTTTTACATGAGTGTTCATTATTAATATTTTCTTTTATAATTTCCATTTTATATATCTTCTTTGTATTTATTCAAAAGAAAGAAGAAGGGAAGGAAGGAAAGGAGAAAGAAAGGGAGGGAGGAAGGGAGAAAGGGAAGGAAGAAGAAAAGGAGGGAAAAAAGGAGGGAGGAAAGGAAAGAAGGGAGGGAAGGAAGGAAGGAAGGAAGGAAGGAAGGAAGGAAGGAAGGAAGGAAGGAAGGAAGGAAGGAAGGAAGGAAATTATGCAAAAGATGTCCAAGAAAAAAATAAAATATGACCAGTTAATTAAGCAAGTGGTGATTTTCTGTACACTTGTTAGTAATGGAAAACTGACTTACTGTTCAATATCAATTTGGAGAGCAATATTTTCATCACTCACTAAATCTCAATTTCCTAAACTTTAAAATGGAATTTGTAGTACTGGATTGCAGAATGTTAGAGAGTCTAGAAAAAAGAAATATAAAGAAACTAACATATGTTTAAGCACAGAATTATTGCTTATTAGCAATATTAAGAGAGTTTTTGGCCTGGCGTGGTGGCTCATGCCTGTAATCCCAGCATTTTGGGAGGCCAAGCCAGGCAGATTAGGAGGTCAAGAGTTCAAGACCATCCTGGCCAACATGGTGAAACCCCATCTCTACTGAAAATACAAATGTTAGCTGGGCATGGTAGCACATGCCTGTAGTCCCAGCTACTTGGGAGGCTGAGGCAGGAGAATTGCTTTAACCCAGGAGGTGGAGGTTGCAGTGAGCCGAGATCACACCACTGCACTCAAGCATGGCTACAGAGCTCCATCTCAAAATGGAGCTACATGGCTCCATCTCAAAAAAAAAAAAAAAGAGAGAGAGAGTTTTTACCTAACAATGTGTTATTATAATATGTCATGTTCTATTGTTATAACACAGTTACATCACATGTATTTTTTTTCAAATTAATAAGCTTTAAAAGTCTGATGAGTTTACTAGTAAAGTCTCTCTTGATTCCGTGGTTCTTGCAAATAACATAAATTCTAAAACTGTCAGTTTTCAAGGATCATAAAGTAGGACTTACAAGACCAAATGCTTGTCATCATTTTGATTTGTTTTAGAACTTCCGTCTCATTTTTAAATTTATGCTGTTTTACATATCTTCCTCTGGGCATTAGGCATTCTGTCTATAGTTTTAACAATGCTAATATTTAATTTATGTGTTCAGCGAATGAATAGCATAATTCAGGCACCCACATGGAAAAAACTCCAAAGAACTTCAATAGCACTGTAATACGGTTATGTTAATAAGAAAATGGACAAATAGAATATTCGCATGGGATTTTTTTGTGATGATATTATGTAATTTTTAAGACTACCAGCTAGACAATAAAGTACCTAGTTGTGGGTGGGTGAATACATCAGTAAACAGGAATAGACTCACAGTGCAGAAAGGATGCTCTAAGAATGGTTTTAAAAAAAAAAAATCTCCGAAGGCCTGATATGGCCAAAAAGGACACAGAGACCTAGGGCAGTGAATAGATTTATTATGTTATTTTTGCCATGCCAAATTATCTTTCGTTTTATATCAGGAGCTATCACAGCTCTAAGTCTATATCTAGAACCTCTTAAATGAGGACGATGAATGCTCTGATTTGTAAAGCTTTAATAATGTTAGAGGAAAAGACTGCATGAGAAAGAAGGGTGACCTCATGATGCCTGGTCTTTCCTGGTTTGCCAGGAAAAAGAAAAAGTCTTTATGGAAATGACACGAATGGAACGAACATTCATCTTAAAAATGAAGAGTAGAGAACTCCTCTGACTTTCTACTGACATGCTCTTTCTCCAGCCCTTGGTTTAGTCACTGGAGTTGGGCCTATATCGAAGACTGGGGACAATAAATGCCTACAACAGGTGACACCAACTGATCCTGCCAAGAAAAGACGCTGTACCCAAGACATGTTGCCAACGGAAGCTTTTAAAACATCCAAGTGAAGGAAAATGAATCAGAAAATTACACAGCAGCTCATGTGTGGCCACCTCAATGGAAATGTACGCCATGAAGGAACTGAAATCCACCAATTGTGAATCTCTGGAAGGGCACAGTAAAGTAGAAAGAAGACTGAGCAAATATCCAGAAGATCCTGATTTTTGACTCATTTCAATATTTCATCAGATTTGTGAGACTGAGTAAGACACTTGGCTTCCCTGAGACTCAAATTGGGATAATAACGGTCAGAATAGGTTGACACATAGTAAGCACTTGAAAGTATTATTTGCCATAATGAGTATTTTATTACTATAATCTTCCAAGATTATTGTGTTGAATAAAAATGCATATCTGAAAGCCCTTATAAGTTGCAAAGCATTATGTAACATAAGGAGCCCTGTAGCTTATTGTAGATGACAGTGTCAGTATTCTACCTGGCTATAGTTCTCCGAGCCTTTAACATTCAGATGATTTAAATATTTTCCAGGGTACAACACTAAGTGGAAATTTTAAAGCGCACATCAAAATCCTTTCCTTCATAATGACTGCAACTAGGAAAAAAACTACTTATGTATATGGACAAGGATAGGATGGAAACATGAAAAGATGAAAATAATCGGATTTGCTAATGGTAGTAGAAATGAGGGTTATCCCTTTTTATGTCTATGTATTTTAATCTGTTCCTTAAATAAAAAAACAGCTTCAATGTAAAAATAATAAACCACAGAAACTTAAGCTAAGAATTGAGATTTACATTGGGTGTACACAGATGACCTACATATAGTAATAATGATAATAACAGTAGTTTAGTTTATTGAGCACTTTCTATGGATTAGGCATGGTGTTGAGGGTTTTACATACATAGATCTGTTTAATTATCACACCAACACTATGAGCACACAGGAGCACATGAAGAAAATAAAACTCACCAACTAAGTCAGAGTTTCCAGTTGGCAACTGTAGAGTACAAAAGTGCTTTGTGTGTAACGGCCTATGAAAATATTGGCTCATTTAATCTGGGGAAAACAAGTGGATTAGCATTCTTCCAGCTCTTTAGTGGTTTTGGAAAAATTAAAGAAAAATATTAAGTCACTGATCTGAGTATTTTCACTTCTGTCTCATTTGCTCCTGCCCCTAGTAGGAGTCGCACCAACTTCCCATTTTCTCGTACCTACCTGCATGCTCGCTCTGTTGCCTGTAAATTCAACAACAGAACTTGAACTTAAAAGAGCCCTGAAAGACAATTCAACCCTCAGCCTACAGATGAGGAGTAAGGCCTAGAGAGATATGGAGGAGTTCACCAAGTTTGGGTGGAGAAAAGAACTGAAATGGCCATGGAGGCACCTGTCATCAGTTACTGAAAAAAGGAAAATACAAGTAAAGCAATGGCTCTAAACGTAGCCACGGCCCCCTCAGGTACTATTCCACAAAGCACAGCTAACTTTCCAGGAAAGAAGGAGGGTACAGAAAGTGCCCTTCTTAAAAAACGCAGATAGGCAGACTGGGGAGCCTCAACCACATCCCATCTCCAATGTTACAAAACTGAAAGTAAAGTCAGCTCTAAGGTCCTTTCTTAGTCTGTACCTCTAATTTTCTTTGTCTTCTTTCTTGTTTTTCAAACTGATGTTGCTCATATTATTGGACATATCTAAAATAACAAAGAAATGGAAAACTTTTCTACAATTTGGAGGTCAAAAACAAAATGCCTATTATTGCTTTGTTCAAAGGGTATGAGGATGTTTCACTGAAGTTGATGGTAATAAGCATTACTAACTCTGCAAAAACCCAGCAGATTTTCAGTTGGAAAATCATCATGACCTTCTTCAACAACAATTTTTGAGCACAAACCCTATACCCCAAGCTGGGCCAAGCATCAGCACTGTAGAGAGTAATTAGACATAATCCCTGCCCTAGTATAGAGAGTAAACACTCAATGATGATAGATGCTTCCTTATAATGTGATAAATGCCCTAGTGGATGAATGTACAGAACATGGGTGCACAGAGACAACTAATGTTTGATGGGAGTTAAAAAAAAAAAAAAAAAAGAGTAGCAGCTTGTGAAATAAAAAGAAAGCAAACATTGCTCCAAAAAGTGGGACAGAATTCTTGAAAACTATGAAGGGATCAGTTTTTGAGAGACACTGTAAGATCAGTTTAGGGACATGGGCTTTGGAATCAGTGTTCAGGCCTGGCTCTGGCTCTGTCTCCTGCTGTCTATGGTGAATTTGAAAACGGAGCCAAAATTCTTCTACTCTTCTCTGCAAGAAGACTGGAGGAAAAGAGATAAAGAAACAGACTCAAATTTTTGGTTACAGGACTTTTCAGTCCCTCTAATCAAAAGGTCGATTTTGTTTCTTTACCTCTTGCATATAGTTTTTGCCATGTCTCTTGCTTTGTGACAAAGCAGAGGCTTGGAAAGCACTTGAGCACTAGGATTTGTCCTCTCCTTGGGTTCTTGGATCCTTGAGACCACCATGTAAACAAGCCCGAGCTAGCCTGCTGAAGGGAAAGAGACTGTCAGGCCTGGCAGACGGCTTCTAACATGTGAGTGAGGCCACTGAGAGTAGAAATTGAATAGTCCAGCTAAGCCTGTCCTAATGGCTTACTCACAGACTACTGAGTTGAGTAAATGATTGCTGTTCTAGTATAAATTTTGAGGTGTTTTGTTATAGAACAAGAGTTAATTGGTATCCTCAGTGACTTTGGATAATTTGCTTCACCTCTTTAAACTTGGATGTCCTCATCTATAACATGAAAATAATAGTAATTGTCTCCTAGGTTGCTGAGAATATTAACTAAAAGAATGCATATGAATTATTTAGTACAGTGCTTAGTACACAGAAAACACCAGATAAATAGTGGTCAGTAGTATGATTATGTTCTTATACCCAGAATTTAATTCAGCCAGAGGTCAGTGGTGACTCTGAAGGATGCTGTATGCTCGTTAACTACTAGAGCCACACAGTTGCCTGGGACTGATTTTAAAAGGAAACATTGGGGATTTTTGTTGTTTGTTTGATGTTTAAGCTTATCTCAGTGTTTCATACATTAGTTAATAGGTTTTAAAAAATTGAAAAATGTTATGTGGTGATGTGCTCTGTTTTTGTGGGGATTTTTTTCCCTAAATTCAACATTTTTTCTTTAACCATTGCTTTGACACAGCAAAGTGTTAGCAGCTGAATTTTCTACTTTCTGTTACTTCAGTGGCACGTACATGTTCCCAATTCATCTCCCATGGGGGAAGCATGGGGAAAATATTTAATTAGTTCACAGGAAGAATATGTAGGTTTGCTAATGGCCTCTGTAAAAAAAAATTAAGTGCTAAGTGGTTCGATTCTTTCCACTTGTATATCTTGAACATCGAGTCTAACAGAATTAATTTTCTAAAAATTAAACTTCTGTCCTAATGGAATACAATTAGAAAAACATTCGAACTTTCTTTTCAGTAGTGTAGCTTTAATTTATTTTAAGTAACTTCAACTAATATCTAATAGCTATGAGTGTTTATAACCAGTTACAATCAGAAACGGACATAAATTTAAGCTAGCAGCAAATACAGTGTAATAAAGAAATTTTACCTTTTTAATATTAGCTATATGCTAATATTTTACAACTATCTTTGAACTGAGCTCCATCTGACCCTCAATGCTCCCCTCGGTGGTAGAAATCTTGAGATGCAAACCCTTGCTCTTGGTAACATGTTTATCCTTCATGAAAGAACTATCAAAAGAACATCCAGGAATGAATTACCAACTGTTGTTTCCTGGTAAGCAAGAGCATTATTACAGCTTCAGTGTGAACTTCGTCTGAACCTGAAATATAAATGCAAGAACATGTGTAAGGGCTACCAAACAGCCAACCATAAAAACAATTAATGAGGGAGATTTTAATGAGAACCTTGTTTATGTTTGTAACATCAGTTTCTCCAATTTATTTGAATTAATTTACACCACAGAGTCTAATCATGCATGCCTCTAAATGAAAGATAAGGTGCTTAAATCAAAAGAATATGTCTGAATCTCCCACTTGTATTTTGAATCCTAGCAGGGTGCTCAATTTGGAGGCCATATAATGTGCAATAGCACGACTCTATAATCAGAATGCCTTTGCTTCATAGCTTTGTGATTTCAGGCAGGTTGTATCACCTCCCCAAGCCACAGGATTCTCATCTGCAAAGTAAAAATAATAATATAATAATATTACCTCTTAGACTTAAGCAAGATAATGCACATAAAAGCACTTAAAGCAGTGACTGTTGTCACAGGTGTGACTAGCTGGGGTTGGTGTCACAGGTGGTAAGGGAATTTGCCAAGAGAGTTGTAGGTAAAGCAAGGCAGATTTATTAGAGAAAGTATGAAAGAAATTGCAAGGTTACAACAGACAGTACAATAGAGAAGGGGCTGTCTTCCAAGAGATAAGGGACTGTAGGGAAGTTTTATAGGGTCATGCTGGAGGGGGCTGTGCATGGAACAAGGTCGCTGTGACCATGAGTTGTTTGTGATTAGCCATCTTTCAGAACAATTGCGTTTCTCCCCACAGGAGACCCTCCCCCACCTGGGAACCCTTCCTCAGACTCCTCTTTTCCCCCCGACAGAACAACAATGACTAGTCTTTGGCACTAGGGCAGTCGTCTTACACTCCAACTATTTCCTGCTGGCCTCGGGTGTAGAGTTGACCCTAACTATGGTTGTTGGTCTGTCAGGAGACCCTGTGGGTCATTGTCCTGGACTGTGGGACTTAGGATATTGGATCTTGCTGGAGGAAGGGACTCATCAGAGAAGGGGAGCATGTCAAGGTGAAACTGGTGTCCAGCTGAATCCCAGGGAGATTTGTTCAGTTAGCAAGCATCACTGGGGAGAGACTGATATTCCATTTGCAGCGTTATTTGAAGGTGAAACTGCTGAATTCTAGAAGACACAAATTTAACAAGTAAGTTGAAGATACAAGGGCCAAAAAGAAGGAATAATAAAATATCTGTTAGTGAGCAACCACAAGGAGCAACCAGGAGAACCATCCCCAGGTGGATGTCGATGAAGACCATCCTTGTAATGACTTTTCCTCAATTTCAGTGTTTTTTGATATGGTCCCACACTATTCCTGCTTGATTAGCATAAACACAACAATCTTCTTTAAGGGCTAAACAAATGCCCCTCTTGGGCTGTCATAAGCAGATTTAGGCCATGGTGGTTTTAAACAACTGCTACTAGGGAGTCTACCTGATCTTGGAGGACTTCCAGAGTGTCAGAGATGTGTTTGAGCTCAGGGGTGAGTTTGATTGAGTGGGCATGATAAGTAGGGTCTGCAAGGCTCATACATGTTGTTATTGTACCTAATCCAGTGGCAATTCCTAGGCCAATGAGTAAGGGAATCAGATGGATTGCCCATTTTTCCATGCTAGAACTGTAAAGTGGGATTGGGAGGGATTGGTCAGAGGAGCAATTTGGATGTCTGGAGCTAAGTAAACTAGTGTACAAGTCCCAGTCCAGTTGGCTGGAAGACAAATATATGCATTTGATCCTCAGAGGAAGAAAGCTCCCTTAGATTTGAGGGAAGATGTTAGACTTAAAGTGAAGAAACAGTGTTATGTTGGCCTTCTGACCTGAAGAAGTACCGAATAGCTAGTGCAGTAGTTGTAAGAGGCTGTAAGTCTTGAATATTAAAGCTTGCGTTTGATGGGTTTTGTTTTCCCAGAATAAATGAAAGCATTGAGTGTCTAGAAACATCTGAGATTTGGGGCTGCTGAGCATGGGAATGTGTAGGCAATTATTTGGGGAATTTGCAACTTTGCAATTTTGCCATGGGACTGGGTCAAGACAAGAGTATGGAGAGGGGCACCTTGTACAGAAGTGAGAGTTTATGTTTTGGAGATTTGGGGAATTGAGGGCACCTGGGCCTGATATTCTAACTGGTACTGAATTGTGTTTTCCCTCTGATATGTTTTTCTATGGGTGATACTTATAGTTACAGTGCAGTTTTAAAGGGGGTTAGGAATATCACCCACAGGATTGGAGCAATGTTCATTATCTGTTGTTTTAAGACAAATAGGAGATTGATGTTTGGGTTGGACTTGTTCAGAAAGGGGGCCTACTGCAGAGTTTAGAGTCTACCATTGTCTCTCGGCTTGGTGACCAGTCCTTCCAGAGGGTTGCTGTTTTTAGCTTGGTTGTGTATTGGCTTAAATTGGCAGAGAATGCAGATACCATGCCTCATGTATGCTTTTTAAGGTCCCATAGGAGTTGGGGGAACAGGAATTTAGGGTACAAGGTGGTGTTAAAAATAGATCCAATCCTGAATAGAAATAGGGAATGCAGAAGCATACCTTTCAGGGGTTAGTGGTAAGCAAAGCCAAAAATCCTTTGCACACAGAGAATGTTTTTCCCTTAATAGCTTATGGGCCCCTTCAAGTAGGGTATAATCCATGAAGCTAGGCAGAGTAAGGTTCATTGTAAGTGTTAACACTAAGTGGAGAGACATCCAAATAACTGGGATGAAGCCTGCCATGTTAAAAGTAACAATATATAATGAATTCAGGGAGACAAGAGAGAAGAGCCACAAATACAAGAAAACAACTGGACAGAGTCCTAGAACTTTCACAAGCCTGTGTTGTGGGGTGGAGGTGAATGACATAGCTAAGATACATACAAGGAAATTTAGTCCAGGTGGAAGTCTTGGAAATTCCCCTGAAGATAGCAATTTTGGGTGAGTTGTTCATAAAAGCATTTATAGCAGAAGACAAAGCTGACCAAGGAAAACTTTTGAGTACTGGCTTAAGGACAGTAAGAGGATGAAGTAAGCCCTCTACGTATTAGGGTGGATATCACTGGAGTTCAGGTCCCACATGAACAATAGACAAAAGTCTCCAACTGGTTCACAGGTTTAAGTGTTCTTTGTTGGGTGCTGGTGCCACCTTGATCCTGAAGACGTAAATCCACAGGGAGAGGCCTTGGAGTTTTACAGTTGTTGGGGTCGTAAGGAGAACTTGGTATGATCTAGTCCAAAGAGGCTCCAGTGGCTTTTTGTCCTGTGGGAGACATACCCAGTCTCCAGGTATAAGGTTAGGGTGAGTGTCTCCTGAAAAACAGGGTTTAGGTTTTGGGCTATGAAGATTCTGATAATGATTAATGGCCTTGATGGTTTGTCCCAGGGACATAACATATTGCATGAGATAATGACTCTTCAGTTCTACCAAAATATCTATTTGAAGGAAAGATCTTCCATAGAGAATCTCTTAGGGGCTAAGATGAGTTTCATATTTTGGGGTGATATGGGCTTTTCAGAGTGCAATGGGGAATAAAGTTGGCCATCACTGTTGGATTTCATCCATTAATTTCATGAGGTACCTTTTTATGGTTTGGTTAGCTCTCTCCATGTTCCCAGAAGAATTGTGATGCCAAGCCACATGCATGGTCTGGAAAGCACTGATTCCCTGCATTATCTGAGAAATAAAAGTGGGGCCATTGTCTGACTATAGGGTATAAGGGAGTCCAAAATGAAGAGGAATGTGATCTAAAAGGGCCGAAGTGACTTCTAAGGTCCACTTGGTGTTAGTGGCAAAGGCCTCTATCCATCCAGTGAAGGTGTCTACAAAAACTAACAAGTACCTGAGTCCCTTGCATAGTGGCATGTATGTAAACTCTATTTGTCAGTCTTCTCCAGGTAAGGTCCCTCATCTCCAAATTGGTTGAAGGAGTAGGGGAGGTTTGTGGACTCCCTCTGGGTTTATTTGGCAGCAAGTGAGACAGGCCTGTGAGATGGCCCATAGTTTGGGCTACCCCCTTGCTGGTAAACAGTGGCTTTATTACTCTCTGGAGGGCCTTAGCCCCTAGATGAATGGATTGGTGTAAGCTGTTTAGAAGCTGCTCTTGTGAGGCTCCTGGAAGCAAGAGTTTCCCATCAGGACCTTTTTAGTCAGTCCTCTGAGATATGGGAGAAACTGCTTTCTAGAGATTTTTGGGTTTCCTCCAGTGTATAGTGTGGAGACAAGGAGGTTAGGGTGGGAACTAGGGCAGCCTAAAGAGGCAGCCTAGCAGCCAGTTTTGCTTGTTTGTCAGCCTGGTTGTTCCCAATAGAGATTTCATCATTGTTCCTCTAATGGGCTTTGCAGTGAATGACAGCTAATGTGAGGGAAGCATAATTGCCTCCAATTATTTCCAGAGCATGCTTAATTCGAATATTTGGGGCCATTAAAAGTCCTCTTTCCCGCCAAATGGCTGCATGGGCATGCACTACATGAAAGACACAGGACAAGTCTGTTTAAATGTTAAACCTCATGCCTGCCCCTAATTGTAAGGCTCAGGTAAAAGCAATGAGCTCAGCCTTTTGGGCTGAGGTAGTGTCTCCTGAAAGGGGTCCAGATTCTATGACTTCAGCTAAGCTAACAATAGCAGCTGTAAGCCTATTTGAGTTTGGGCTTTAAAGGTTACTGGGGCATCCTAGAGAAGGATTTGGGACTTTTAAGGTGGATTTTTATAGGATCTATGAAAAATGAACAAATCCTATAAAAATCCTTCCTAAAGTAGAAATATCCCATACCTCTGAAGGAATTTATTGTAGAATAGAAGGCTTTATTATCTTTGGGCTTTTGGTGTCAGGGGCTAGTAAGGATAATAATAGGCAGGGAAGCTCAGACAATTGAAGTTTCATTTGGATCTTTGTCATTATGCCCCTCCCAAGTAGCAGGATTGGGCAACTGGCAAAGCAAGGAAAGAATGAGTGAAAATATTTTTTTGCAAAGGTACATACTAAAGGAAAAGCAAATTATCCCTGTTTTAGCTGGCCATCTCTGCTGGTGAGGAGGATCGAGGACTGAAAAGTAGGTCCAGGAAAACTAATTAGGGCAGAGTAATCTTCTCCTGTATCAATCAATAACTCAGTTCTTCTTCCTGCCACGTCTAGGGCTCAGCCATAGTGACGGAAAACACAGGAGCCTGAATGACTTTTGGGATCTGTCAATCTGGGAAAGAGAGGGAATGACCCTTCCTGGGACTCATCCCTTCTTCGCTTTTGTTCCTAATGGTTTCCTCATAGTTGAGGAACAGAGTCAAGGACTCTTTGTCTTCTCTCAAGTTGGCCTGCAATTGGGCTTGCTAGTAAAGAAGTGACCCTCCTGCGTGAGAGAGAGAAAGGAAGTCCCATTTCCAGCGCCCCACTTGTTTGCAGTGTGGGTAGCACTCGTTTGCAGTGTGGGTAGGGGCCAGGTGGCAGTGGGTAGGGGCCAGGTGGCAGTTGCTAGGGACCAGAAAATGGCTGGAGAGAGTTTTGTCAGTGTTGGCTAATATTCCCTGACTGGTTACAATGACAGCAAATGGGAGCTCCTTTATAGGCTGCTGGGCTGTGTCCTGATGGCTGGCCCGGGGCCTTTGAGGTAAGCAGGGAGTCAGCAACAGTAGCGCCCATATAACGGGCCTGCTGCTTATCTCTTTCTCATTCCTTCCTATCCTGTTCATTTCTTGAGACCGTCTCTCAATTATTTGAAGACCTTGAAGGTCATGTCCAGCAATGTGAGGAAAGGAGTTTGTGGTTTCTTATCTAGCTTTTGGGGTTTATGTCTAACGGCTGGGGACACCTGGTTGATGAAATGAACAGCCCAGATGGTGGGCCTTCTGGGCTCTCAGGGTTCATATAGTATATTTTTTCATAGCCTCAGCCAGCCTGAAATGGAATAGGGTTGGATTTTTATTTGCCTGTGTTATTTCCCTTAGTGTGACATAATTTATAGGTTTTATGGTGGCCTTCTTCATGCCCTCCATCAGGCAAGTGATCATGTGATTATGATGTTCCTTGCTGTGGTCTCCCTTCTGACATCACCACCTAGATCAGTGTCATGCACTGCGGTTCTCCCAGGGCCAGACTCCTGGGGATTTGGGAAATGCACCTCATCTGCCCATCTTTGGGCCAGAGACCAAATGCAGGATTTTTCCTTGTGGGTGCAACAAGTGGTGAAAACAACATAGACATCCTACCAAGTGAGGTCGAAGGAAACAGTAAATTCTTTAAATTCCTTCATGAAGTGAGAAGGGTCTTGACTGAAAGAGCTGAGTTTAGTTTCTATTTGGAAAAGATCAGACATTGGGAAAGGAACATGGACTCTGATTGTTCCTAGATCCCCATTTGCCATCTCCTGGAGTGACAGAACTTTTTCTGGGCCTGAAATGGGATCCTAGGTGGCCCCTGACTTTTATGTGAAGGGGAGAAATGTCCCTGATAAGAAGGAGGCAACAGAAAATAACATCCAAGGGTCAAGGGGAAAGTGAGGGAGAAGGAGCAGATGGAGTCAGTGTAATTGACATGAAGGTGGCTTGTTAGGGGAAGAAGGTGTGACTTCAAATGATCCAGCCGAGTATGGAGAATGATAGAGAGTAAAAGAAGGATTATCAAAATGTGAGAAGAGTCAGTGGGACCAGAGAATCCAGTCATGCACATTCGACAGGTTTGGTGGAGAGTAGGATTCTGAGTCACGAAAACCTGAACATTAAGAATTTCAGACCATTTCGAAGAGCTGCGACAGAAAAGGTCATGCTGTAAAATGGTATTGGGAGCTTTGGTCCTGCCTAGAGACCAGGAGGATTCCTGATCTGGAAGTTTATAAAGTGGCCATACTGTATTACACAAGAAAATTAGACATTTCTTTTTAAGGGTCTGAGTGTCAAATTTATCCCAATGCTTTAAAATGCAGTGCGGGGTTAAGTCTGAGGGAATGGATGGGGCTTTGTCCCATGACGGAACTGGGGGGAAAAAAACATCCCCTGGGAACATGAACTGTAATTTCTTTTGAAGCATCCTGCAAAGGAAAAGGGATCCACTCATATTTACTGAGGGACTTCAAAATGCACTTTCCAAAGAGATATTCCACCTATTGGAAAGGATCTCTCAGTGATAGGGCCTTACACTGGATGAACACCGGGTAAGAGACCCAAGGTCAGTCCAGGTACAAATTACACTGGGTGCTCAATCCAGGTATGCCAGGAAAACGTTGAGGGAAGACTCATCAGCCTGGTGCTGTTTGGGATCACCTGGCTTAAGATGTCTGGAGCAGGATGACTGGCTGTCTTCACAGGAGAGTTTAGAGTGAGAAAGAGGGAGTCTGAGTTCCCCAAAATGGATGTAGGCTCACCCTGGTTGAACTTCTGCTGCCAGTTGCACTACACATAAGGATTGGAGTCTCTTGGCCAGAAAAGATAGCAGAGAGCCTTCCTACCTTCCTTGCAAGGCAGCCAACCCTATTCACCCCTGGCCTTCAGGCTGTACCAGGGAGGGGCCATCAATTGCCAGAGGGGTAATAGAGTTTGTCCACTGATGACTGAAAAGGAAAGAACACTCTGAACTCTCACCTGATCAGGTGATGGCAGTCAGACATCTTTCCACCAGGACCTCTGGTCTGCCTGGGAGGGGCCCTGGCCAGGGTCCTTCAGTTGTCTCTGGACTTGAACACTGACCACCAACAGTCTGGAATTGGAGGAGAGGAAAGGGATAGAGTCGTGGAGAGGTCCCCAAGAAGTCCCCATACAGGCCACCAAAATGTTACAGGTATGACTAGTTGGGGCCGGTGTCACAGATGGTAAAGGAATTTACCAAGACAATTATAAGTAAAGAAAGGCATATTTACTAGAGAAAGTATGAAAATACATTGTTAGGTTGCAACAGGCAGCACAGCAGAGAAGGGGCTGTCTGCCACACGGTGGACAGGGGGCAGCTGCAGGGAAGTTTAATAGGGTTGTGCAGAGGTTGAGGGGTGCTGGAGGGAAGTTTAATAGGGTTGTACTGGAGGGGACTATGTGCTAAACAAGGTCATTGTTTGTGATTTCTCATTTCTCAAAACGATTGTTCATTGTTCTTCCCCACCTGGGTCCCTCCCCAACCTGGGGTCCCTTCCTCTTCCTTGCTTACTTATCAAGACTCCACAACTGGCACATAATCACCACTCATTACATACTCACTGCTATTGTGTAGTAGGCTTGACCCTTACTGAATGCTTCTGGTGACTAAAATGCAATGGTTCAGATCATATTTGTGGGCAGCTATGACAGTCACTGCAGTGGGACCCTCATTTGTTACAAGTTGACAGTACTGAGGTATCTCATGTCTAGTTGTCGGTGACAAATGCTGTTGACGTGGTTGAAATGTTTCTCCCTCCAAAACACATACTGAAACTTTATCCCCAGTGTGGCAGTACTGAAAGGTAGAACCTTTAAGAGGTGATTGTGACATGAGGTATTAGCCCTCATGTACAGATTAATGGATTAAAAGTTAATGTGTTAATGGGTTATCACAGGAGTGACAGTGGCTTTGCAAAAGGAGAAAGCGAGACCTGAGCAAGTATGCTCAACCCCATCACTATATGATACTCTGCACTGCCCGGAAACTCTGCAGAGTCCCCACCAGCAAGAAGGTCTTCACTAAATGCAGCCCCTCACCTTGGACTTCTCAGCCTCCATAACTATAAAAAATAAGTTCCTTTTCTTTATAAATTGCCCAGGACCAGTTACTCAGTTATAACGAAAGAAAACAGACTAAAACAACTATTATGTGACACTATATGTAGTCTTGAGCTGTGAGATGTGGAATAACGGATATGTAAGTCCCAAGAAGGAATTGCTGAGGTAAAACGCAGCCTGGATTTGAGCACAATTCCCAGGGACATGTGGCTAATTCAGATGTCTGAACACGCCTGCAAAACGCAACATGCAAAGTGTCTTCTATCTAGGGTACAAGAAACTACGTATACAAGTGGTTCCTTCGCATAGGTCAACCCCACACCTGATTACTAACAAAATGGAAGTAAAGGTGACTGATGATGAAAGGAACATTGAAGACATGGAAATTCAACTGTGGTGGTGCCTAGCGCAGAAGCAGTGTCAGGTTATTATTAGAGAAACCATGGAAACACAGACCGTTCAAATTACTGACTACTTCCGTTTCTGCCCAATAGTCCAGATTGCTTTTAGGGAGGAGAATATTGACTGGAAAATATTGATCACCAAGATGATTTATTATAAAAGAGGAATGGCATTTACAAATTACATTAGCGCATTCTGGAAAAACTCTGTAATGTGTTGTTGTGGCTGTTGTTACATGGATTTTTAAACAATGGAGTCGTGTCTTAGTTAATGCATGCTAGCTTCACAGTACTGTCATATTATAATTTCTAATGAGTGAAGTTTATAAATTATCCCACTTTTCTGAAATGCTTGGATTTTTCTTTTACTAAATACATTTGTGGCATTAGTCAAATATTCCCTGTATGACGAGATATTCTCTCCTTTCCTTGTGCGTCATTTTCACAATTGTAATTTTTTGTATGAGATAATGCTATTCTCTCATTGATATTTTAACTGATCCTACTTTCAAGGGTTCATTTTCCAGAAAAAAAGAGTGGTTACATGACCATCTCATATCAGCTCCAGACAACTTTACTGGCATTTGGTCTGCTGAGGAAGTACAGGCAGTTTTAATTTCCTTCTCTTAGATATTGTGATGAAAATAACTTTGAATTTCAAAGTTTGTCATTGTCCATTGTCAGTAATTCTTCTATAAATGGTCTGATTTCCCAAGTTTGTGAATTGTAATTGGTCCACAGTGAAGAGATGCTCAACAAAAAAAAACTTTAATTTTAAAACAATACAAATTTTCTTTAAAAGATTTTGTTTTTATATTATTAAAGTCCTTGAGCCTTAAAATTCTACAGTATATATTCCTAATTATACTATAATTCCTCTTTTAGGTTCACAATTATTTTGTTACATGTCATAACAGTTAAGAATAATCCACCAAGTCATTTACATTTCCCCATAAATATACTGTGACTAGCTGAGCACTCCTGATAGCATGTCCCATGTGCATACAAAACACATGGAGAGATAGCAATGTTGCCTCTGAGTTGCTATTTTATGAAGCAAAATGCTTATGCAGTTTTTTTTAAAATAAAAAGTTTTCTCCAAACATTTACACAAAACAGAGTCTTTCTTAATTTTTCTCCCCTCTCAACAAGTGTTAAATTTCATTCTTTTGTCTTTTATTTCTTTTATTTTTTACAATAGAGGCCAGGAAGGCAGAAGAATTAAAGGCTGAGTGTTGATAAGAAAACTTTAAAAAAACTAATAAAAGACAGGAGATGTCACTTGGTGGAATGACTGGGGTAACAAGGTTGGATGACCTTGAGTAGGTTACCCACCTGCTCAGCTTTCTTACTGGTGAAATAAGGAGAGTGCACTGCTTTAACTTTCCAAGATCTCTTCTCAACCCAATAGTCTGGGACTCTGTAATGTACAATCAGGGACAAGGAAGCCCCAGGAGGAAAAAAGAAACAAAAGAAGAAAACAAAGAAAGATTATAGAAGTAGAGGAATGGCTTCTTCAGCCTCCTAAGAATTATTGGAGTAGATACAAAAGTTGAGGGTTTATTTTCAGTATTACAAGAAAGTAAAAGTAGTAAAAATTGTGCATTTACTTAGGGATAAGCTACCAGTCGGATTATCTAAAAAACTAGGTTTCTTCTTTTAGTAGCTGTGAAACAACCTGAAGTAGGAAGACAAGTTGATCTAGAAGCTCTAACTGAAAGATAGCTAGGTAGATGGAGATATAGAAGAAGAAGAAGAAAAAAAAGATGCTTAAAATAGAGATAGATGACAGAGATAGATGGATGGATGGATAGATAGATAGATAGATAGATAGATAGATAGATAGATAGACAGACAGATAGATAGATAAATAGATAGTCAACAGTTTCTCAAGCAAAGGAATGTGACTTTTTTCATTGTCCTTAAAATGATGGAGGAAAACAAACTTGAGGTGTCTCACTCATACATCTTAGGAATATTTAGTAAAACAGTGGAAATAGAAAGACTATCTTGAGATTCATGATCTCTATTGATTTAAGTTTGCTGATTGTTTTTCCAGATGAGAACTACTGTTAAGCCCTTTTGGTAACTTTTCATTTTGGCTATTGTGCTTTTCAGTTATAGATTTCCATGTGTTTCTTTCTTATAATTTCCTTTTATTGATATTCTCTATTTGATGTGACATGGCCATCATACCTTATTCTAATTCTTTAAACATGGTTTATTTTAGTCCTTTGAGCACATTTATAATGGCTGCTTTGAAGTCTGATTCCAACATCTGGCCCCCCACAAAGACAATTTCTATTGTTTGCTTTCTTTTTCCTGTGTATGGGTCACATTTTCATGTCTCTTTGCATGTATCATAACTTTTTGCTGAACATCAAAATTTGCCTATGGCCATATCATCCCAAACATGTGCAATTTCATCTGAAAGCCAAAAATTATAGTTAACATACTATAGTAACTCCTGATACTGATCCTCTCCTTCAAGGCTGTGGTTACTGTTTGTTTATTTGCTTGTTTATTTGTTAGTGACTTGTCTATACTAGTTCAGTGAAGTCTATTTCCCACTTACTTGAGCCTCTGACAACACTGTTCCATTTTTCTCCCTTATTTTTATCTTTAAGCCTGGCTTCTTAGTGGTCAACACCATTTAGTGGTTAACCGCTGATTTTTAGGGATTGTGCTTAACTCTTCTGAACCAGGAAGATTTTCACCTTTTACCTTTGGATCTATGTGTGGCTTGGGGATTCCTTTCACAATTTAGTGAGTTTCAGTTTGCACAGCTTTTAGTCAAGGACTTGAAACTCAGATGCTCCCTCACCAGTCACTCTTATGGCATGAGCACAGGTGGGTGTGAGTCACTCTAGATTCTCTTTGACCATCTCTTTCTCTGATCTCTGCAGAAGCCTTCAGAGAGAAGGCTTAAAGAGAAAAGCCTTTCTCTATTAATTGCTACTAGACTGCTCTATTATACTCTAGAAAATCCTGGGACATAAATTGCCCAATACTCTAATACAGATAAAGTCAGCCTCTGTGGCAAAAGAGTATTTTGTCAGTTTTGAGACTTGCCCTGACCATCCCCCAGACAGATGCTCTATGATGTGGAACAGAAGCTTGACGGGGAGGAGGAGGGCTGGATATTTTCCCAACTGAGCAAAAACTGTGGGAAAGGGTACAAGGGGAGCCATGAATTGCTGTCACTGCCCAGGTGCCACTGCCCACCCACCACCACTGCCTGGTATAACTCTTCTGCAATCCAGGCCAGGGAGGATGGGATCTGCCAATGTTCACCTGTTCACCAGCTGCTAAAAATACACAGAATAGCTGTTCCACTCCAGGAATTTAAGAGAGATGCAAGGATTCAAAAGCCATCAGGATAAACAATTGAACACGTTTTGCTATACCAAATATCAGGATAAAGAATATCATCAATAAAGATATTACTTTCTACCTATCAGATTAGCATGAATTAGGAAATCAAAAAGTAACAAATGTTCATAAAGAGTAGGGTAACAGGAGAGAATCCACAGACCCTTTGAAGGAAGCAGCTTGCCTCTGTAGGCTCCATCAGACAGCTGAAAAACTCCAAAGATAAGGGACATAATCAAAGATAAGGGAGCTCCATGGCCCAGTCACCTGAGAAACTTGAATGCTTATCCAGGTGACCCTAAGGCAAGTGTGTATCCTCCATATACTACTGCAACTGATGTTCTCTTGAAAGTGCTACCTCCTAGGCCGGGCGCGGTGGCTCAAGCCTGTAATCCCAGCACTTTGGGAGGCCGAGACGGGCGAATCGCGAGGTCAGGAGATCGAGACCATCCTGGCTAACACGGTGAAACCCCGTCTCTACTAAAAAATACGAAAACTAGCCGGGCGAGGTGGCGGGCGCCTGTAGTCCCAGCTACTCGGGAGGCTGAGGCAGGAGAATGGCGTGAACCCGGGAGGCGGAGCTTGCAGTGAGCTGAGATCGGGCCACTGCACTCCAGCCTGGGCGACAGAGCGAGACTCCGTCTCAAAAAAAAAAAAAAAAAAAAAAAAGAAAGTGCTACCTCCTGGCTGGAGGGCAACCAACAAAAAACCAGCACAATAGACAAAACTACAACCAAAGACCTTCACAGAGTCCACTTCACTCTCCTGCTAACGTCACTGGAGCAGGTGCTGGTATCCATGGCTGAGAGACCTGAACGCAGATCACATAACAAGACCCTTTTCAGACACTCCCCAATACCAGTACAGAGGCCAGTAGCTCTGCTGGGTGACTAGACCCCAAAGAGAAATAACAATCACTGCAGTTTGGCTCTCAGGAAGCCCCATTCCTAGGGGAAGGTGGAGAACACTACATCAAGGGAGCACCCTGTGGCACAACATAATCTAAACAGCAGCCCTTGAGCCCCAGATATTCCCTCTCACATTGTCTACCCAAATGAGAAGGAACCAGAAAAACAATCCTGATAATACGACAAAACAAAGTTCTTTAACACCCCCAAAAGATACACTAGCTCACCAGCAATGGATTCAAACCAAGAAGTAATCTCTGAATTGCCAGAAAAATAATTCAGAAGGTCAATTCCTAAGCTACTCAAAGAGGCACCTGAGAATGGTGAATACCAACTTAAAGAATACAAACAATGATATAGGACATGAATGGAAAAATCTCCAGAGAAACAGATAGCATGAATAAAAAACAGTCACAACTTCTGGAAATGAAGGACACATTTAAACAAATGCAAACTGCACTGGAAAGTCTCAACAACAGAATTGAACAAATAGAAGAAAGAACTTGAGGTCCCCTTCGAGAGCTTCAAGCCTTCCTTTCAAGGCTTTTGAATTAACCCAATCTGACAAAGACTCAGAAAAAAGAATCCCAAAAATGAACAAAGCCTTCAAGAAGTTTGGGATTATGTTAAACAATCAAACCTAAGAATAATTGGTGTTCCCAAAGAAGAAGGGAAATATAAAAGTTTGGAAAGCATATTTAAGGGAATAAGCAAGGAAAACTTCCCTGGCCTTGATAGATCTAGACATCAAAATATAAGCAGTTCAAAGAACACTCAAGAAATTTATCACAAAAAAATCATCACCAAAGTACATAGTCATCAGGTCATCTAAAGTCAAGACAAAGGAAAGAATCTTAAGAGCTGTAAGGTAAAAGCATCAGGCAACCTATAAAGAAAAACTTTAGATTAACCGCAGATTTCTCAGCAGAAACCCTACAAACTAGAATTGTGGTCCTATTTTTAGCATCATTAGACAAAACAATTATCAGTCAAGAATTTTGTATCCGGCTGGGCGCGGTGGCTCACGCCTGTAATCCCAGCACTATTGGAGGCCAAGGCAGGTGGATCACGAGGTCAGGAGATCAAGACCATCCTGGCTAACATGGTGAAACCCCATCTCTACTAAAAATACAAAAAAAAACAGCCGGGCGTGGTGGTGGGTGCCTGTAGTCCCAGCTACTCGGGAGGCTGAGGCAGAAGAATGGCATGAACCTGGGAGTCAGAGCTTGCAGTGAGCCAAGATTGCGCCACTCTACTCCAGCCTGGGTGACTGAGCAAGACTCTGTCTCAGGAAAAAAAAAAAAAAAAGAATTTTGTATCCAGTGAAACTAAGCTTCATGAATGAAGGAAAGATACAGTCTTCTTCAGACAAACAAATGCTGAAAGAATTTGCCAATACCCAGACAGCACTCAAGAACTACTAAAAGGAGCTCTAAATCTTGAAACAAATCCTCAAAACACACCAAAATAGAAACATCCTTAAAGTATAAATCTCACAGGACCTATAAAACAATTAAACAATTTAAAAAAAAAAAGTATTCAGGCAACAACTAGCATGATGAATAGAACAGTACTGCACATCTCAATACTAACATGGAATGTAACCAGCCTAAATGCTCCACTTAAAAGATACAGAATGGCAGAGGGATAAGAATCCACCAACCAGGTGGGTATGATGGCTCACACTTGTAATCCAAGTATTTGGGAGGCTAAGGTGGGTGGATCACTTGAGGTTAGGGGTTCAAGACCAGCCTGGCCAACATGGTGAGCCCTCACTCTACTAAAAATACAAAAATTAACTGGATGTGGTGGCACATGCCTGTAATCCCAGCTACTCGGGAGGCTGAGGCATGAGAATCGCTTGAATCCAGGAGGTGGTGGTTGCAGTGAGCTGAGATTGTGCCACTGCACTCCACCACCCTTGGTGATGGAGTGAGACTCTGTCTCAAAAAAAAAGAAATAAAAAGAATTCATTAACCAAGAATCTACGGTCTTCAAGAGGCTCACCTAACACATAAGAACTCACATAAACTTAAACTAAAGGGGTGGGAAAATATACCCCATGCAAATGGACATCATAAGCAAGTAGGAGTAGCTATTCTTATAGCAGACAAAACAGACTTTAAAGCAACAGCATTTTAAAAAGACAAAGAGAGACATAATAAAATGATAAAATGACTAGCCCAACAGGAAAACATCACAGTCCTAAATGTATATGCACCTAACACTGGAACTCCCAAATTTATAAAACAATTACTACTAGACTGAAGAAATGAGATAGACGGCAGCACAATACTAGTGGGGAAATTCAATACTCCATTGGCAGCACTAGATAAGTCAACAAGACACAAAGTCAACAAAGAAACAAGGGACATAAACTATATCCTAGAACACATGAACTTAACAGGCAGTTACAGAACATTCCACCCAACAACTGCACAATATTCTCTCTATTAATCACACATGGAACATTCTTCAAGATAGAATGATAGGCCACAAGACCAGTCTCAATAAATTTTGGAAAGTTGAAATTATATCAAGTACTCCCTAAGACCACAGTGGAATAAAATTGAAAATCAACTCCAAAAGGGACTCTCAAACCATGCCAATACATGGAAATTAAATAACCTCCTCCTGATTGATTGTTGGGTCAATAATGAAATTAAGATGGAAATGTAAAAATTCTTTGAACTGAACAATAACAATAACACAACCTATCAAAACCTCTGGGATACAGCAAAAGTGGTGCTAAGAGGAAAGTTCGTAGCATTAAATACCTACATCAAAAAGTCTGAAAGAGCAAAAAAAAACAATCTAAGATCACACCTCAAGGAACTAGAGAAACAAGAACAAACCAAATCCAAACCCAACAGAAGAAAAGAAATAACAAAGATCCAAGCAGAACTAAATAAAATTGTAACAAAAAAATACAAAAAATAAATGAAACAAAAAGGCACTTCTTTGAAAGGATAAATCAAATTGATAGACCTTAGTGACATTAACTAAGAAAAGAAGAGAGAAGATCCAAATAAGCTCAATTATAAACAAAACTGGAGATATTACAACTGATACCACAGAAATAAAAAAGATTATTCAAGGGTATTATGAACACCTTTACACAAACAAACTAGAAAGCCTAGAGGAGATAGATAAGTTTCTGGAAATATACAACCCTCTAGATTAAACCGGGAAGAAACTGAAATTCTGAACAGACCAATAAAAAGCAGCAAGATTGAAATGGTAATTTTAAAAATTGCCAACAAAAAAAATCCAAGACCAGATAAATTCACAGTTGAATTCTATCAGACATTCAAAAAAGAATTGGTACCAATCCTATTGACACTATCTCAAAAGGTAGAGAAACAAGGAATCTTCTCTAAATCATTCCATGAAGCCAGTATCACCCTAATACCAAAACCAGGGAAGGACATAACAAGAAAAGAAAACTATAGACCAATATCCCTGATGAACATAGATGCAAAAATCCTCACCAAAATACTAGCTAGCTGAATCTGACAGCATATCAAAAATATAATCCACCATGATCAAGTGAGTTTCATACCAGGGATGCAGGGATGGTTTAATTTACACAAGTTAATAAATGTAATACACCACATGTATACGTTTTGTTTTAAACAGGATTAAAAACAAAAATCACATGATCATCTCAATAGATGCAGAAAAAGGATTTGACAAAATCCAGCATTCTTTATGATTAAAACCCTCAGCAAAATTGGCATAGATGGGACATACCTTAAGGTAATAAAAGCCATCTGTGACATGTATGCCATCTATGACAAACCCACAGCCAACATCACGCTGAAAAGGGAAAAGTTGAAAGTATTTCCCTTGAGAATTGCAACGAGACAAGGATGCCCACTTTCACCACTTCTATTCAGTGTAGTACTGGAAGTCCTAGCCAGAGCAATCAGACAACAGAAACAAATCAAGGGCATCCAAATTGGTAAAGAGGAACTCAAACTGTCACTGTTTGCTAATAATATGATCATTTACTTAGAAAACACTAAAGATTCATCCAAAAAGCTCCTAGAACTAGTAAATTAATTCAGAAAAGTCTCAGGAAACAAAATCATTGTAGAAAAATCAGTAGCACTGCTATACACCAACAATGACCAAGCTGAGAATCAAATCAAGAACTCAAACCCCTGTAACAATAGCTGCATAAAATAAAATAAAATAAAATAAAATAAAATAAAATACTTAAGTATATGCCTAACTAAGGAGGTTAAAGACCTCTACAAGGAAAACTACAAACATTGCGGAAAGAAATCATAGATGACACAAACAAATGGAAACACATCCCATGCTCATCAATGGGTAGAATCAATATCGTGAAAATGACCATTCTCAGCTATAAAAAGGAATGAAATAATGGCATTTGCAGCAGCCTGGATGGAAATGGAAAACCAAGCATCACATGTTCTTACTCATTAGTGGGAGCTAAGCTATGAGGATGGAAAGACATAAGAATGATACAATCTACTTTGGGGGCTGGGTCGAGGGAAGAGTGGGAGGGGATGAGGAATAGAAGGCTACAGGTTGCAGAGAGTGTACACTGCTTGGGTGATGGGTGCACCAAAATCTCAGAAATCACCACTAAAGGACTTATCCATGTAACCAAACACCACCTTTTCCCCAAAAACCTATTGAAGCAAAACTAAATAATAAAATAAAATAAAATGAGATGGAGACCCCCCAAAAAGTGCTTACTCATTGTAAATAATTCTAAATATCAATGAGAAAAAGGGATTTTTACAATAGGAAAATAGGACAACATTTATGAACAATTTGTAAACAGTCTTATTTATGATATAAAATATGGAAAAATTAAAATATAAAAGCAGTTGAATGTAATAAATTATTTTAAAAGGTGACAAAATGTTCTTGTATATAAGACGCTTACAATAGTACTTTTCCAAATAGAAATCTGAAACATAAAATAAACAGATATCAGTGTTTTAATGACAAAATGCAAATATTATCATGTGTAATAAGGTTGGAATTCCAATATGGACAAGAAATTTTTCATTAAAATTAAAAAAAAAAAGGCAGAAAAGCAGGCTAACAGAAAATCTCTTGAACTACTAATGGGAAAACAAATGGTGTAATCACTTTGGAGAGAAATCTGATTGTACTTAATCAAATTAAATATTCATGTAACAATGATTTGATCATCAATTCCTGCTAAATGCAAGAGAATATTTAAGGCCAGAAACGTTTGTGCCCCAGGAAGCCAAAATTAATTCTCAGGGCAAAGACCCTTAATGTACACCAGAATCATCTATGTGACCTTCCCTCATATTTCCCAATTTCTGTCTACAAGTTCCGACCAATACACTAGGAATGGAAATTATTTTTATCACTTCTGGACTGAGGCAACTAAGAGTCACTTGCCCTTCAGCAGTTACTGTGAGAACCACATATTTAAATTGCAGAGCTACAAAATGTAGTGCTCCTGGATTTCCAAATCAATGCCTGGTGAAAGCCTTTATCAGTCTACTTTGGACTTAAATGAAAAAGAAGTATAAGCCTTTTGGGGCTAATCCACTAATGTGGAGGTTTACTAAATTGGGAGTTTATTTACTACAGTAGCAGAACCCAGCCTAACCTAAGATAGTGTCATACCGCTATGGGAAGAGGGAATATAATAAATATAAGTGGGTTCATACAATAGAATACTGTACATCAGATAGAAGTAGGTTAACTAGATGACAACCTGGACAGATATTAAAAATATAGGCTAGCCTTTGCAACCTCAGTCACGCAACACACAGTAACATCAGCTGGAAGAAATAAAGCTATCTAAGAACACTTCAAAAGAATATAGAGATAATGTTTTTCCCTGAGAATGACTAAGAAAGCTCCTTTGGGCTGAGTTCTACCTGTTCCTTTCGTAGACGGAACACACAGTGCCTTCAATATGATAATGGTGCCAACACTAAAGTGACTATATGCTGTATTATCCACACTGGAATTATTTTGAAAGTGAGTCAATTCCCAAAATAAAATATTTCATATATATCTATATATAAAATCTTATATCTGTACATCCATATATGAAATCTTTCTCATATATACCTACATATGTATATATACATATATCATATCACACATATATATATAATATCCTACTGGTTCTGTTTTTCTGAAGAACTCTGACTAATGCATGTCCTTTTCTGTCCTAGAATCTCATCTAGGATACCACATTACATTTACTTGTCACATCTCCTTAGGCTCCTCTTGGCTGTGACAGTTTCTCAGTCTTTCTTTGTTTTTGATGTCCTTGACGGTTTTGAGGAATACTGATCAGGTATATTTTGATTTTCCTCCATTTTAATCTGTCTGATATTCTTCCCATTAGACTTTGTTTATACCTTTTAGGCAGGAAGATCACAGAGGTCAAGTGCCATTTACAGAGCATTATATCAAGGACACAGGCACTCAATGTGATTTACGACTATTAATGTTGACTTTGATCATCTGAGTAAGATAGTATTTGTCAGGTTTCTTCACTGTAAATTTACACTTTCTTCCCCCTTTCCATGTTGAGCTATTTGAAAGGAAGTCACTCTGTGCAACCCACAGTGTGACTAGAGACTTATGTTCCACTTTCTTAAGGTCAGCCTATCTACAGAAATTCTTTGGAGTTCTACAAGGAAAAATTGTCTCTTCTCCCAATTTATTTATTTGTTCAATTATTTATTTATATCATGAGTTTGAACATATTAATATTTGTTTATACATTCAGTTATAATTCAATACTTCTTTATTTACTTTGTTGCTCAAATTATTTCAGCTTTGGTAAGTGAAAGCTCGTTCAGTTGGCTCCTGCGTCTCTTCGACACACACCTACCAATATATTTTCGTGTTTGTTTTTGTCTGCTGATTTGTTTTTTTTGTGTGTACTTCCTTAACTTCTGACATTACACAATACTCCATGCTCATCTTATGTGTTTCCTGTCCCAGTCCTAGAAACAGCCATTTTTCCAAGAAACACTGGTTCCTTTTAATGAGAATGGTATGAAAAACCAAGATCTGGGTACTTGTGTCTCTTACCACAGTCTGCATCCTTTCCTGAGGTCCTCAAACTCCTAAATAATTTTAAAATTTTTGCATACCTTCAGGTTCACTTTCTGTGCTGTAAAGTTCAACAGGTTTTAACAAATGCATCACCTCACATACCTATTATTACAGAATCATACAGAATAGTTTCATCACCCTAAAAATTCCCTGTGTTTTACTTATGCATTCCTCTCCCCAACCTCAAAGCCGTGGTGAATACTAACCTTTTTACTATTCTATATTGTCTTGCATTTTCCAGAATGTTACATAATTGGAGTCATACAGTATGTGGGCTTTTAGTGTCTTCTTTCACTTAATAATATGCATTTAATGTTTCTCTACATCTTTTCATGGCCAGATAGCTCATTTTATTTTATAAATGAATAATGGGCTTTTGCATGAGTGTACCACAGTTTGTCCATTCACGCACTGAAGAGTATCTTGATTACAGATTTTAGTGATTACGAACAAAGTTGTTTTAAATATTCACATGCAGGGTTTCTCTGTGTGTGACCATATATTTTCAAATCAGTTGAGTGTGACTTCTGAATCATCTGTAAAACTATGGTTAGCTTTGTAAGAAACTGCCATGTTGTCTTCCACAGTGGCTGTACCTTTTTGCATTCACAAAACAATGAGCAAGAGTTCATGGTGCTCCACATCCTCCTCATCAACATCTGTAATTGTCAAAATTTTAGATTTCAGTTATTCTAATGAAAGTATAGTTGTATTTCTTTTTTGTTTTAATTTGCAATCCGATAATGAGAAAGGACATTGAGCATCTTTTCATATGCTTACTTTCCATGTGTATATGATTTTTGTGAGATGTCTTTTCACATTTGTCTTTTGATTTTTAATTGGTCTGTTTTCTTATTATTCAGTTTTAACAGTTTCTTAAATATTTTACATATGTCTTTTACCAACTGTCTGCAAATATCTTCTAGTCTGTGACTTGTCTTTTCATCCTTTTAACAGTGTCTTTTGCAGAGCAGAAGATTTTAATTTTAATAAAGACAAAGTTTTCCACATTTTCTTCTATGAATCATGCTTTTGGTGTTATATCTTAAAAACTCAACACCAAATTCAAGGTCACCTAGGTTTTCTCCTACAATTTCTTCTGGAAGTCTTCTATTTTTGTGTTTTACATTTAGGTCTATGGCCCATTTTGAGTTGATTTTCATAAAAAGTGTAAGGACTTGACTAGATTTATGTTTTGCATATGAATGTCCAACTGTTTCAGTACTATTTGTTGAAAAGACAAATGTGTTTTCCATTGAACTGCCTTTGCTCCATTGTCAAAGCTAGGTTGAATATATTTGTGTGGATCTGTTTCTGGGCTCTTTATTCTTTTCCATTGTGTATGCACCTATCATTTTGCCAGTATCATGCTATTTTGATCACTGTAGCTTTATTGTATATTGTAAAGTCAGGTAATGTCAGTCCTCCAACTTTGTTGTCCTTCAGTATTGAGTTGGCTATTTGGGATCTTTTGCTTTTTCCATATAAATTTTAGAATCAATTTGTCAATATCCACAAAATAATTGGCTGAGATTTTGAAAGACATTTTATTGAATTTATAGATCAAGTTGGGAAGAACTGACATCATGACAATATTAAGTATTCCAATCCAACTAGGGGTGATGACTTCCTAGCTGTTTACATGTCAGAGTTGAAACCAGAAATCAGTTTTTTAAACCTCTGTCATGATATTTATTTTTCATAGTTCAGCATCAAGACAAGTCAATTACAGGTTGTGTAACTATAAAGATTATAAAGAAAAAAATAAATGTCTCTCTTATCATTGCCCTTCTCACTTCCTTATACACTAGAGCTTTGATTTTTATGTGATTAATCTCTAGAAATAAGACTGCAGATACAACTGAATTACTCATTTGAGTAGCTATTGTAACATGTAATTTTCTAAGAGGTTGAGGCGATTAGCAAGAGAGTGTGGATTTCCTCACATTCTCCCTCTGGAGAAATGTTATTATTCTTTTATTTATATATATTTTTTGAGACAGCATTTTGCTCTGTTCTCCAGGCTGGACTGAGGTGGCAGAATCATAGCTCAATGCAGCCTTGAACTTTTGAGTTCCAGCGATCCTCCTGCCTCAGCCTTCCTAGTAGCTAGGACTACAGGAACACATGACCATACCCGGATAATTTTTTTTATTTTTTGTAGAGACAGGATCTTGCTATTTTGCCCAGGCTGGTCTTGAACTCCTGGCCACAAATGATCCTCCTTCCTCAGCCTCCCAAAATGTTGGGAGTACAGGCAAGAGCCATTGTACCTGGCCTACGATTCTTTTTTTTACTTTTATAGAGCTAATGGGTGATAGTAGAAACATAATTTGCTTCACTTTTCATTTTTATAACCTAAATGAACATTGAACATAATTAAATGTTTTCTTTAACTTTTTAGGTATCCTGATTTATGAATTGGATACTCTTATTCATGTATTTTACTCACTTTTTGTGTTTTTTACTATAATTCTGATTTTGAGATATTTGCAGATTCACATACAGTTATAAGAAATAATATAGAGATCCCATGTAGTTCTCCAAAGGTAACATCTTGCAGAACCACAGTACAATATGGCAAATGGGAAATTGTCCTTGATACAGTCAAGATATAGAATGTTTTCAACACTGCAAGGATCCTGCATGTTTTCCATTTATAGCCACACCCACTTATTCCCTCCTCCTACCCCCTTCTTATACCTAGCAGCCACTAATCAGTCTTTCATTTCTATAATTTTATGATTTTAAGAATGCTATATAAGTGGAATTACATAGGATGTAAACTTTTGAAATCGCCTTTTTTCACTCAACGAAATTATCATCAATAGTTCATTCCTTTTTATTCCTGAATCATATGCCATGGTATGGATGTTCTAGTTTATTTAAACATTCAACTGTTGCAGGATGACATGTAGATTTTGCTGAATACAGATTCTGTGTTGATAGTTCTATTCTTTTATCACTTAAAAAATATGCAACTTTACACAAGACGAGGATGCCCTCTCTCACCACTCCTATTCAACATAGATTGGAAGTCCTGGTCAAAGCAATCAGGCAAGAGAAAACAATAAAAGGCATCCCAATAGAAAGAGAGGAAGTCAGGCTCTCCCTGTTTGCAGACAATGTGATTCTATATCTACAGAACTCCACAGTCTTTGCCCAAAAGTTCCTTAAGCTGATAAACAAATTTGGCAAAGTCTCAGTATAGAAAATAATGTACAAAAATCAGTAGCATTCCTGTATATCAACATCATGCACGCCAAGAGAAAAATCAGGAACACAATTCCATTTACAATTGCCACAAAAAGAATAAAATACCTAGGAATACAGCTAACCAGGGATGTTAAAGATCGCTATAATGAGAATTACAAAACACTGCTCAAAGAAATCAGAGATGACACAAACAAATGGAAGAACATTCCATGATCATGGATAGGAAGAATCAATATCATTAAAATGGTCATACTACCCAAAGCAATTTACAGATTCAATGCTATTTGTCACACTACGAAAAACATTCCCACAGAAATAGAAAAAAACTATTTAAAGCTCATATGGAACCAAAAAACAGCCCAAATAGCCAAGGCAATACTAATCAAAGAGCTGAAGGCATCATGTTACCCAACTTCAAACTATACTACAGGGCTATAGTAACCAAAACAGCCTGGTACTGAGACAAAAACAGACACATAGTCAAATGGAACAAAATAGGGACTCCAGAAATAATGTCACACACCTATCACTAGCTGATCTTTGGCAAAACTGACAAAACAAGCAATAAGAAAGGACTCCTTATGCAATAAATGGTTCTTGGTTAACTGGCTAGCCATATGCAGAACATCAAAACTAGACACCTTTCTTACTCTGTATACAAAAATCAACTCAAGATGGATTAAAGACTTAAATGTAAAACCCACTGGAAGAAAATCTAGGCAATATCATTCAGGATATATGCACAGGCAAAGATTTCATGACAAAGATGCCAAAAGCAGTTGCAATAAAAGCAAAAATTAACAAATGGATCTAATTAAACTAAAGAGCTTCTGCACAACAAAGGAAACTATCAAAAGAGTAAACAGACAGCCTATGGAATGGAAGAAAATTTCTGCAAACTATGCTTCTGACAAAGGTCTAACATCCAGAATCTACAAGGAACTTAAACAAATTTAGAGGCAAAAGCAAAACAACCCCTTTAAAAAGTGGGCAAATAATATGAACAGGCTCTTTTAAAAAGAAGACATACATTAGCCAACAAGCATATTAAAAAATATTCAGCACCACTAACCATTAGGCAAAACCACAACGAGATACCATCTTACACCCTTAAGTATAGCTATTTAAAAAAAAAAAAAATCAAAGAGTGACAGATGCTGGAGGTTGTAGAGAAAAGGGAATGTTTATACACTGCTGGTGGGAGTGTAACTAGTTCAGCCATTGTGGAAAGCAGTGTGGCAATTCTGCAAAGAACGTAAAACAGAATCCCAGCACTCTCATTACTGGATATATACCCAAAAGAATATAAACCATTCTACCATAAAGACAAATACATATGTATGTTCATTGAAGCACTCTTCACAGCAGCAAAGAAATGGAATCAACATAAATGCCCATCAATGGTAGACTGGATAAAGAAAATGTGGTACACATACACTATGGAATACTCTGAAGCCATAGAAAAGAATGAGATCGCAACCAGGTGCAGTGGCTCATGGCTGTAATCCCAGCACTTTGGGAGGCCAAGGCGGGCAGATTGCCTGAGGTCAGGAGTTCAAGACCAGCCTAGCCAACATGGTGAAACCCTGTCTCTACTGAAAATACAAAACTTAGCTGGATGTGGTAGCAAGCACCTGTAATCCCAGCTACTCAGGAGGCTGAGGCAGGAGAATTGTTTGAACCTGGGAGACAGAGGTTGCAGTGAGCCAAGATCACGCCACTGCACTCCAGCCCGGGTGACAGAGCAAGACTCCGTCTCAAAAAAAGGGAAAGAACAGGGGAGGGGTGGGGGAAGGGAGGGGAGGAGAAGAGAGTGGAGGGGAGGGAAAGGGAAAGGGAAAGGGAAAGGGAAAGGGAAAGGGAAAGGGAAAGGGAAAGGGAAAGGGAAAGGGAAAGGAAAGGAAAGGAAAGGAAAGGAAAGGAAAGGAAAGGAAAGGAAAGGAAAGGAAAGGAAAGGAAAGGAGAAATCATTGTCCTTTGCAGCAACGTGGTTGGAGCTGGAGACCATTATCTTTAACAAACTAACGCAAAAACAGAACACCAAATAACGCATGTTCTCACTTATAAGTGGGAGCTAAATAATGAAAACACATGGATACAAAGAGGGGAACAACAGACACTGGGCCCTACTTGACGGTAGAAGGTGGGAGGAGAAAGAGGACCAGGAAAAATACCTCTCTGGTACTATGCTTAGTACCTGGGTGACGAAATAATCTGTACACCAAGCCCCTGTGACATGAATTTACCTATATAACAAACCTGCATATGCACCCCTAAACCTAAAACAAAAGTTAAAGGAAAAATGAATAAACAAATGATAAAAAAGAAAAATATGTCACTTTCTTCTGGCCTCCATGGTTTCTGATGAGAAATCCTGTCATTTGAATTGTTTCTCCTTTTTTTTTCCTATAGGTAAAGGTTTCATTTGTGTCTGGCTTCTTTCAATACTTTATTTGTCTTTAGTTTTCATAAGTTTAATTATGATATATCTTGAAATGGATTTTGTTGAATTTCTTCTCGGGGTTCTCTCAGCTTCTCAAATCTGAAGGTTTACGTCTCTTGATGAATTTGGTAAGTTGTCAGCCATAGTTTTCTTGAGTACTTTGCTGCCCCTATCCTATTTATCCACTCCTTGCAGGATTCTGATGATGTGAATGTTAATCTTTTGTTATAAACCCACAGGTCCCTGAGGCTCTGTCCATTTTATTCCATCTACTTTCTCTTTTACTGTTCAGGTTGGGTAATTTCTATTATTATAACTTTCAGTTCACTGATTCTTCCCTGGCATTTTCTTTCTGCTATTTAAACCATCCATGGAGCTTTTTATTTCAGGTTTTGTATTTTTTCAGATTGTGGAAGATAAAGCAACTCTATCTTAAATGCAATCTGCCATGTTGACTTCCAATCAATCCCTATTCTGGAAATGCCCCTGAGATCTACTTTATCTAGTTGCCATAAATCCTGCCCTCACGTCAAAACAATCTTGGCAATAAATCCTGCCCTTGGGCGGATCCACATAGCACTGTTGCCTTTCCCTGGAGGTCAGCTTTAACTGTCCTACACATTCCTTCCATACAAAATACAAGCCCTAGTTCTGTGAGACAAAGGCATGTGGACCCACCACCTTTTCTCACCATTGCCCAAGGCTATGACTTCTGTTCTAAGTCCCTATCAAATGTTTCTTTCTGAAAAACTGAATTTCTCAGTCTCTCTCTTGGGCCCCTCAGCTTCCTTGGCATTTAGGGGTAGGTTTCCATAAACCTGCCCACTGCATAACATGTGGCGAGCTCGCTAGGAGCTGAGAGACCAAGAAATGGGGAAAGGAAATGAAGTATCTGTGTGGGAAATCCCAGGGTGGCCAGCCACTTCTATATGGAGTGGTGTGACTCACCTCTTAGACACTTGTGCACGAGTACAGGGTGCCCAGAAAATGCTGGCAGATTTAGAGTGATTATTAACTGATAATCATCTATCAGACATCTTATCACACTGTGGTAAGCCAGGGCAGAGAGCAGCTGCTACAGCCAGTTGGCTGCTTCTGAAGGCTGCCCATTTGGTGACAAAAACCCAGAGCTAGCAGCAGAAGCAAAAGTGAAACAGCTTGAGCAGAAATTACAATTAGGAAAAATATGTTTTAAGAGCTCTGTAGTCCAAAGTTGATTTAATTAAAACTAATATTTAGGTCATATATGTATACGTATGTGTGTGTATATATATGAGAGAGTGAGGACAGAGGCCTTAAAACAAAACATATATGTCAAGGAAAACAATTCACTTGACCAAATTATGTTTCTCTATTTACTTTCGTCTGTCCCTCCTTCCTCTTGACACCCTCCATCCATGTAAAAGAACCTACAAAAATTTCTAATAACCTGGGATCCTTTAAGGAAAAGATACCACAGAATCCTCTTTTGGAAGGATTCTCTGCTTTCCCTCATGGGATCCCAAGAGTTATAAGCAAAGAGATTCCTCTCAGGTCTAAAACTCTGCTTTCTTTTGTATTGCATTACTAATCTCTTTGGCTTTTGGAGGTATTAGAGATTACTTTGTACCATGAGAGGACTTGACCTTGGTGTGTGCATAATGACTGATGAGTCACCAGAGAGAACTGCAGCGTTAGAGGCGGCTGATGGCAGTTGTTTATAGTAAATAGTTATTACTACAGGGGGTGCTGCTCATTTATTTGCACATTTAGATGAGAAAAGTATGGTTTGGGCATCTAGAGGCTATGGAAACATGTCCCACTGAGGGATAGGAGTCCCTGGGGCTGATCACAGAGTGAGCTCACTGGTGTCAGGCTGCTCACCAGTCTCAGGTGAATGCCATTGCAGTGAGGATGCCATGGAAGCACTGCATTGCCAAGGAAGCATTTTCCTTCTGGGGAACCAAGATTCAGTGTAAAAATGGGTTCCTTGATTGAGGGGCATCTAAGTGTTCTGATATGTTTATATATGTTATATGTATGTGATATATCATTATCAAAATATGTGAAAGAGCTCTAATTAATTAGCATAATGGAAAAGTAAATGCTTAAATCACATATTTTATCAGAAAAATAGAGCCTAACTCAAATGTCTTTTAGTTCACATGCCTTTAGTAATCTTTGGTAATTAAAGATAGTTTTTAAATTATTGGTAAAAAAAATTGCAATTAATATAGGTGATTAAAACTACTAGATCTAAGAGACACCATTCTACATACAGACTCTACAAAGAAAGTAAGTTTTTTTGGGGGGGCTGGTGAAGAAGGTTATGAAAAAAATGAGGATGTGGTTTTGCTAAAGGAAAAGTAATTTTATCTAGTTTATAAAAACGTGGGGAATGAGGACCTTTGATTCTTGGGTGGCTACATAGTCACCCAAGGTATGGAGCTGCAATTGTGCTTTGCTCAGTTGCTAAAAGTAAAAGTTACCAGTGGAATTTAGAGATGGATCCAACTCGGAGGGAGTTGTTTCCCTGGATCCATAAGGAATGCAAACTAATAAGAAAAACTGAAATATTCAATCTCCTTTTTATTGTTATCTATAACAGCTAAAATGAAATTAAATGAGAGTGCTGGGTTCGACCTTGATGCTAAACCAAGCTCGGATTTCAGTGAGTTTGAGCTTCCTTTACTAGCCTCAAAGCTGATCCCTCAGAGCAAAATTATGTAGGAACAACAGAAAGTACCTCTGGGACCTGCAGTTACCAAGAAGGCTGCCAATGTAGGGGAAGAACAAAACCAAGTAACTACTGAAACCAGAGGGTATAATGCTAGAGCAAATGAATTGTTCCACTTTGTAGATTGGTATCATCAGCTTCCTGAATAACCTTTACTAAAATCAATTATGAGAGTAACTAATTTAGGGGTAGTATCTTTGTTTTTAAATCCTTCAGAGTGGAAGAGCATGTTTGGGTTGATGCAGGACCAGCAGCTCACTGTTGAACAATCAAAGATGGCTTAATGTGGTCCAGACACAGGAGACTATTCCCAAGGGAACAGCCAGCCTGCAGGACTGGATAAATGCCACTGTATGGTTTACCCTGAGAAGGCGGTCTGCCTGACTCCACCTATAAACGCTGAGCGGAAGACCCCAGATAAAGTAGCTAAAACACTTCCTATGCAATTCATGTGAGACTAGCTTCATGATGACTGGGATATTTGCCTACTGGATATGCCCGTTACCCAGGTGATGGTAAATGCTATGGTTAAGGGGGCCCTATTTTCACGGGCACTTCATATAATCTTGTTGCTACAAAACCAAAAGACTATCAGAAAAGCCTTATCAATTTTTTTGTCTCGGCTTCCCCTTGTGGATGTTACAGATCCTAATAAATACATTAGGTTAATTAACAAGAGAATGAGGAAAGGCAAAAGGGAAGGTCAAATAACTCATCACAACAAGGTGAAAATCTTTAGATGGATATTACAAAATGGAACAAATAAAATAGACATTGATGAGATTAAAACAAAGGTCTTAATACAGCATTATGGAAAGTTAGGTGGAACACAGGAAGCCCCTGCTCATCCCCTAACATTATGGGGTCCCAAACTAGTTTTCCGTATTTACCCCAGACTGGAGAATTAAAAAAAAAAAACAAAAAAAAAGAAAGAAAGAAATCAGAAGGCAAAGAACACAATGAGAAAGCTGACCAACAATTCCTTGGGGACAATGTTGAGGTGGGCTCATCAAGGCAAAAATTGACAAAAGGGCCCAGGTTCCCTGGCTGAACCACATCTGGGAACCCAAAGACTTATAAGAGCCAGTAAATGGTCTGGTAGTGAAGAAGTGAAGTTCCTAAGACTAGAACATAAAAATGTAAGAACCGATAGGTTTATGGAAGTTGGACTATTTAAGCAGGCTTTATGTATAGTAGTTTTGTCTCTTTTATCTAAATATTTTATGAGAATGAACATTGTGTCTAACTTGGAAATATTTCTCCTACCTAGTACTGAAGAACAGAGGGCAAGTAAACCCTTCCTTTGAGCAATACTAATTGGACATGCTAAATGGGAACCCATAAGATTTCCCAAGCCCACAAAGCATAGAGTAGAAGCTGAAGTGCTGGTAGGAACAAATTCTCCACCTGATAGCCTTTTGTTCTGTATTTATTGGGGTTATGAGAAAAACTTGTAAGCCCTTTTCAACCATGGCTACCTGCACTTTGGACTGGAGAATTTCCACTTGAGGGGAATTAACTGCCTTGTTATGGGATGTTAATTAAAGCTACCCCTGTGACTGAAGATATAAAAGATCCTGACACCTGAAATACCGATGTTATCTCAGATGATGTCATAGAAACCTCTAATGGGGATAGCAGTACCCAGAAGAGTTTCATAATAAAATGGAAATTATTTATATAGGATCATGCTGAAGAGGCTATGTTGTCTCGGGTATAAACTTGGGGTTCGTTGTTGTGCACCAGGAAAATTTAGGACACAGACACACATGAGGAGTTTAGGAGTGGAGGTTTAATAGGCAGAAGAGAAGAGAACGAGAAACAGCTCTCTCCACAGAGGGAGGGGTCTTCAAGTGGAAAAGACCGGCAGGTGGCAAATGCCTCGAATTTTATAGCCCAGTTTGAGGAGGCGGTGTCTAATTTACATAGGGCTTATAGATTGGTTCAATCAGGTATGACGTTTACATAGCACAGTGAAGGTGGGTCGCCCTACCCTAATCTTATTACGCAAATGGGCTTTCGGGTTGATTGCTGCCATGTTGTCTCTTCTTTATAGTACACATGGCTGGCAAAGAGAAGGGAAGATGGAGCCACCATCTTGAACGTGTCTAGTCTCTAGGTCCTGCTGGCATTGACCTGTGCAAGCTCTTAGCTTGCTTGTCTATGTCTGCAGCTTGACTTTACAGGCTTCTCTTTGTTAGAGAATGATTTGGGGCTGCTTTTCATTAAAAACAAAAGCCTTACCGAGTGCTCCCACACCCTTACTATCCGCCTAAGTGATTTCTTCTTAACTCCTATATCAATGCTACCTGGCAAGTGCAAAGAAGAGATACTCACAAACAGGGAGCCTCTTTTTCTCCCTGCTTGTGTCTAGTACTTAGCAGTAGTACCAAGATGAACAGACAACATCCTCTTTGGGAGGCTACTATCTGATTAAATAAGAGTCAAGAAAACCTTGTTTTCTTTTGAGCTATTTAGAGTTTACAATGACTGAGTAAAGTATACTCTTGTCAGCAAAATTTACCTTTCTCTCGACCTGAGTTCTACAAAATTTGGAAACTATTCATGAGTATTCTTCTGTCATGGTAATATAATTTATTTACATAATTTCAGTAAGAAGCTGTTTTCTTTTGTAAAAGGACACAATTAGAGACACTGGTTATTTTACAAAGGCCTTGACTGGAGTGCCATATTTTTCGATATGACTAGATTGCTTTGAGGAACTGAAGTTGACTTTATAGAGCCAATAAAAAGCCCCTTGGAAAGACTGGTCTTGCATCTTGCACCTTGTGACCTGTGGTAAGAAAAGAATGTGACTTTCTGATAGTCTCAGGAACCTCGCGTTATTTTGGGACCTTTAGAGGAAAGGAATTCAACCATTCATACAGGTATTACAGGCACAGTCTGATGGAGAATCATTGACTTGGTTAGAATCAAGGCTTGTAAAAGTCTAATCTGAGATTCCTTATAAAAAATTTCTAGCAAAGGCATCTTTAAAAGTGTCAATATGGCCAGCTACTATTTTTGCTGCACCTTATACAAAGGATCAGGCCAAATATAATGAGACTAAAATTTATTTTTCAAATAAATTGGTCCTACTATGTGAGAAATAAAAACAAAATTGTTAAGTCCCCCCAACCAACTGAACAAACCCCTTCTTGGCCAAGGGAACAACAAAGAAATCTTAAAAAACTAAGTGTCTGGCCGGGCACAGTGGCTCACACCTGTAATGCCAGCACTTTGGGAGGCCAAGGTGGGTGGATTACTTGAGGTCAGGAGTTTGAGAACAGCCTGGCCAACATGGTGAAACCCATCTCTACTAAAAATACAAAAAAACTAGCCAGGCATGGTTATGTGTGTCTGTAATCCCAGCTACTCAGGAAGCTGAGACAGGAGAATCACTTGAACCTGGGAGGTGGAGGTTGCAGTGAGCCGAGATTGCACTACTACACTCCAGCCCAGGCAACAGAGCAAAACCCTCCGTCTCAAAAAAAAGAAAAAAAAAAAAGAAAAGAAAACTAAGTTCCCGGCCATGATGGGAAGGGAGGTCACACACACCTTATCATACACCCCTTTCCTCACTAATCTCCCTTAATATTTTTCCCCCTAAGGGGTAAACAGAAAGCAGCCCTAAAAGGTTGGGTCCACTGCTGATATCAACTAATTGCCTTGTGCTGCCCCTCCCTTTTTGTGGTTTCAGTGCAACAAATGACCAGCATTCCTTCCCAATAAGAGATGGAGAACCACCAAGTGGCCCTGGCTGGTCTACAGATGCTGTCACAAAGGGCCTTCACATTCTCTGCTTCATATTTTGATGTAAAGGGCCTAACTGTAATATACTTAAATGTAGAGTCTCCACCCCAAGGTGAACATGGGATGCATGCCCATGTCACTCCTTCGTGAATATTCGTACCTCCTATAACCTGTTGAATACATTATACTTGGCCACCCTGCTCAACATAAATTCTTATTCCCTCTGCCCCCACTTGAAGCACTTGCTTTTCAATTTCAGCTGCAGGCTTCACTTCCCACCTGCACATTGTGGTGGCCTCTTTTATTTATTTATTTATTTAAATTTATTTATTTATTTATTTATTTATTTATTTTGTGGTGGCCTCTTTTAAAAAGAAAGTCTTCCTTTCTAAATCAATAAATTTGTGACTTTTTGGGTCAACATACGATTTATCCTTGCTAGAAATGGAGCAATTGGGGAAAGAAATTATTCAGAAGAAAACTATAGTAAATCCTTCGTTTGTTTCTAGCCCTAATCATTGTTTTTGACTTGTTATTATTTGCCCACAATTTGAACTGAATCCTGAATTATTTCCTGGCTCCAATAATTCTCTAAATTAAGAACCAAGTTTCATTTTTCTTCACGCTTTTTTTTTTTTTTTTTTTTTTTCTGGTAATCCTTGTGTGCATGCTAATGTTTTTTGTCTTGTTTTTCTTCTTCTGAGAAAACCAAAATCATGGTATTCCAAAGATTAGAAGATGATTCAACAAAGCCTATGAATCTTCCTCATTTAGAATCCCACAGGGCCCAATCTGTCTTCCATTGCCAATGCACCACATTAAATGCTGTACAATATCAAGCATTCTCCCTAAAGGCTCTGGGACCATTGTGGAAGAGGAGGGTGCATGAGATTGTAAGAGCCGGATTAGGGAAATGGAGTGTGGAACATAAACTCCATTTTGGATGCCAATCTGCCACGCTGACTTCTGATTAACCCCTGTTGCAGGAGTGCCTCTAAGATTTCTCCTTTATCTACTGTTATTGTAGATGTTGTCCTTAGGCAGGTTGATATAGCACTCTTGCCTTCCCCTGGGGGTGTCAACTTTAATTGTCCTACATATGCCTTTCCTATGGTATATAAGACCTTGGTCTGGGGGTTAGTGGTGCAGGGGTCCACCATGTCATCTGGCCGCAGCCTGAGACAATGGCTTCTGTTCAGAACTTCCTGATAAAAGTTTCTTTCTGAGAAACTGGATTTGTCAGACTTCTTGGACCTCTCAGCTTCCTTGGCCTTTGAAGGTAGTTTCGCATAGACTTGCCCACTACAGAACGCAACTCTAAAATTTCTATTTGGTTCTTCTTTATGTCTTCTATCTGTTTTCTGAGACTTACTATTTCTATACTGAGGTTTTCTGTTTATTCATTTGTTTTAAGAATGTTTGTAATTGGTGACTGAAGCATTTTTATCATGCTGCTTTAAAAGCTTTGTCAGGTAATTCGTTTTCTGTTTGTTGGTTTGTTGGTTTGTTTTTTTGAGATGGAGTTTTGCTCTTGTTGCCCAGGCTGGAGTGCAATGGCTCGATCTTAGTTCACTGCAACCTCCACCTCCCAGGTACAAGCGATTCTCCTGTCTCAGCCTCCCAAGTAGCTCGGATTATAGGCATGAGCCACCACATCTGGCTAAAAAGCTTTGTCGGGTAATTCTAACAACTCTGTCATTTCTGTTGGTATCCATTGAGTGCTTTTTTTTTTCCCCATTCCACTTGCTATCTTCCAGTTTCTTTATATAATGAATACTCGTATTGAAACATGGACTAGTTTGTATGATGTCACGAGACTCTGAGTCTTTACTTTTAGCTGGCTTTCTCTGACACTGCGCTTGCAGAGGAAGTGGGGCAGGCACCACCTTGTTACAGCCAGGTGGAGGCTGAAGTCCAGATCCACTAGGGGAGGATGGTCTCTATTACTGTTGAGTAAAGATGAAAGTCTCACTCTTCATTGGTCTCCACTGACAGTATGGGTGGGTCTTATTATAAGCTGGTGGGGATTAAAGTCCTGATTCTCTACTTTTTTTGAGGCACCTCTTTATACCCTAATGAGTGTGAAAATTTGGGTTCCCCATTTAGCCTATACTGGTATGGGTCAGTGTAGAACCATGGTGTTTTCTGCATGTTTGGCTGAAATAGAGCAATTGTTGTCTGTAAGTTTCTGTCTTGCTTGCTGCTCCCTTTTTTGGTCCATTGGCTAAAGAGAGCAGGCTTTTGCTAGTGCTTTTTTTGTCTGTTCCCACTGGCATTTCTGGGTTGCAAGCTTCTTCATCTCCAAGTCTGGGATATATAAGGCAAAAAGAAAATCCAGGGAACTCACCGATGTGTCATCCCTTGGGTCCTGAAAGCACATATGAGTGCATTCTTCTCTCCGCTTTCTTCAGTCTGCCTTTTAGAGTCTTGTTAGGTCAGTTTTATACATAACATCCAGGGATTTTTATTGTCCTTAGATAATTAAAGAGCTAGGGAAAAATATGTCTACCCCTTCTACTAACAAGCACGGGTCTACTCACTTTTATTTGGGTTATCTACATCTTATCAAATTTTTAGGTAAATGTTTAGGTTTTATTGAGATATATCAGCAGAAAAGCTCACAAATGAATTACCAGCACCAAAAGTGAAGTGATAGTAGTTTACTAGCACCCCAGAAAGCTATAGTGTTTCTTTCCAGTTATAAATTATCTCTCTCTCTTCCCCAAAGATAATCATTGTCATCACATCTAATGCTAGGGATTAGTGGGGATATTTTCGAACATTATATATATTATATAATACAATATGCGCTCTTCTCTGTTGACTTTTTTAACTTTATGTTTATGACAGTAACTGAATGACTGATAACCACATGACAAAGCGTTAAACTTCATTAATCATCAGCAAAATGCAAATAAAGTCACAGTGATAAAATTAAAAATAATGACTGTATAAGTGTCGAAGAAAACAACTGGAGTCCTTAATTCACACTTATATGTTAGCATCAAAAGTCATATACAAGAATGTTCATAGCAGCACTATTCATGATAAGCTGAAAATAGAAACGATTCGGCCATTCATCAACACACAGTGGATGTAAGAAATCATGGCAGATCCAAACAATAGAATTCTATACAACAATGAAAGAGAAAACATTCAACATCATGGGTACTCAATGATTTTTAGATACTCTTGCACATTTTACTTTTAATGTAGTTTTAAAAATCAAACTATGTTTTCTGAAAGAGGAAATATGGGCTAGGCTCAGTGGCTTACACCTGTAATCCCAGCACTTTGGGAGGCCAAGGCGGGCAGATCACCTAAGGTCAGGAGTTCAAGATCAGACTGATCAACATGGTGAAACCTTGTCTCTACTAAAAATATAAAAATTAGCCAGGAGTGATGGCGGGTGCTTGTAATCTCAGTTACTCGGGAGACTGAGGCAGGAGAATCACTTGAATCTGGGAAGCAGAGGTTGCAGTGAGCCAAAATCGCACCATTGCACTCCAGCCTGGGTGACAGAGCAGGCTCAAAAAAAATAAAAAATAGAAAGTGGAACTATGCCACAGTGCAATATGTTGAATGCAATTTAAAACACTTTTAACTCCACATATTTTTAAAATATGCATGCATGTCTACGATATACGTTTTTAAAACATTATAGTGAGTATCATTTGAAGGAAGGGGATTTTGAGTAAGGATTAGAGTAAATTTGGAACAGCTAATTAAATAAGTTACAAGGAGAAATGGGATTGCAAGGACTGATTTTGATAGTGCAATGAATAACTCAATTCTGTGTCCTTTCAATATCTCCAACATAATAATAATAAATATAAATAAAGAGCCAACACAGCATACCACAAGAAAACATAAGCTGGATATATACCAATCTGAAGATGCCAGGAATGACCTACCTCTTCTCCTTATGAAAAACTGCCATTAACTTTCACTAGTAACTTTTTTCTTTGGTAAATGCTCCCTGGACCCCTCAGTTCAATTAGCCCTTTCTTTTCCGGATTCCCACAGCTGTCTCTTCATACCTGTGATGATGATGATGATGATGATGATGATTTTGAGATGGAGTCTCCCTCTATCACCCACGCTGAATTGCAGTGGCATGGTCTCGGCTCACTGCAGCCTCTACCTCCCATATTCCAGCGATTCTCCTGCCTCAGCCTCCTGGGTAGCTGGGATTACAAGCACATGCCATCACGCCCAGCTAATTTTTTTTTTTAATTTTAATAGAGACAGGGTTTCATCATGTTGGCCAGGCTGGTCTCAAACTCCTGACCTCAGATGATCCACCCGCCTCGGCCTCCCAAAGTGCTAGGGTTACAGGCATGAGCCACTGCGCCCAGCCTACCTGTGGTTATTATTTGTCCTAAATTCTGCCTTTCTAGTGAAGCTAAATTTTCCTTTGGGTCAGGGAATCTGCGTGTATTTGTCTATATTCCCAGAACTAATAAAGCACCTAGTATGCAGCAGCCCTTGGCAACTTTTGATGAATAAATTGGTGAAAAAAACAAGGACTTCATTCATTAGACATCTACACCTTATTTAATAACAATCTCAAATATCTTAAGCTGAATACTAACTACTTGACCCTATGACCACACAAGAGGTAGAAACAACAGGACATGGTGACTCACTACATAAGTGGGTTGAGGAAAAGTGAATGGAAAAAATAGGGCATATTTTTTGTTTAAAATATGGGTATTTATCTCATTTCATCCATTAGCACTGTAATTGCATTCTAGGGAACTCAGTCATTCTGTGCAATACGGAGTTGATATCCAGGTTGGGCTTCCTTAAAGTACTGAGCCATTTGCTTGGTAGACTTTGGCATTTTGGCAGCTTACATTTTAGGAATAAATAGGACCAAGATGCAGTAAAACCTCCTCGGAAGGTCTGCCTGGATAACATCTGCATTCATACTATCTCCTACTGTACCCTCTAACTGGTAAGCGATCATTATACACTATTGTTAACTCTTATTATTGTTTGAAGAAATAAAAATCTCCATTTTTTTGGCCAGTTCTGCAAGAACAAAGGTAGATTAAACATAGGTATGTTTCTTAAGTCCAGGCTTTATGGGTAAGTTTGCCTCAGCTATGGAGGAAAGAAACTTGGCATTTAAGGCTTAAGGCTTGAGTCATCTTTTCCAGGCCAATTGTCAAGTGCCTGATGGATGGTTCATGGCTGCCAAGGGAGCAATTGGAGAAACATAGAGGGTTATAGGAGGCAGAAAGACAAAGTAGTCATATAACCCCTATCCTGAAAAATATAGTAGAAAGAATTTTTGAGATTCATTTGCTGCCAGCATCGCTCTACAAACTTTTGGAACATATTTCAAAGTAAGTGCAAAGCATTATGGATAAACAGCATCAACTATTATCCATTTTTGCTGGAATTCCGTTCTTTGTTTTGAAAGTCAATTCTACTGCTCACTTTTAGGAACTTCATTTAAGATACATAATGATTAAATGGGATATTCATAATCCTTTAGAGGTTGTAAATGTGCAAGCTATATGTGTGTTTAAATTTTAGGGCCCCATATACAGAACGGGCTTCTGTATCAAAAAGAACCAGAGTTCTCTGTGTCTGGTTTCCCGGAATGGAGATTCTATGTGTGTCTCTCAGAGCTCTGAATTTTGGCTCCTTTTTACTCTGTGACCCATTTAACCCTCCAGCAATCCCTATGATGCTTTTTTTCCCCTCCCTCTATTACTAGTTAAAACAGTAGCATTCTTCCCAGGCTGACTGAGATCCAAGTTTCCTCAAGGGCCATTTGTAAAAGTACTTAAAACTATTATTCAAAGCATTTTTCTGGCTCTAATCGTTCCCTTTTTTCAGGCATTGCCCATATGATCAGTAAATGTTACTACCAAAGGAAAAAAAAAAAAAAACTGTGGAACCAAAACTGAATAAAGCCTGCACATGCACACCTCCATGTTTGTACTGACACAGGGCATTTTGCTCAAGATTCTTTGCTTCTCCTTATCCTTCCAGAAAAATCACAGTCACCCTTCAACACACTGGAACCTTCTCCAGCATCCCTTCCATTTGGTGAACCTTATCCTTCCACTGCACGTGCTCTCAAATCATGTTGTGCAGACTTCTTACACAACAGTGATCACACTGAGTTTTACTGTTTGCTTAGGTACTGTGAGAAGCCTGAGGTTTACAGTCTGAAGACGTGGGCCAGACTCGCCACTCTGCACTTACCATATCCCATTAGGGAAGTCATAAACCCTCTCAGGCTTCTGATGACCTCATCTACAAAATGGGTCTAATAGTATTTACCTTGCCAAGTTGCTATTTAGAAAGGGACAATGAGTTTCTAATTGCTCTCTAACAGTTCCTAGAAAAAAGCATAAATGATCCCTCATAAATAAATTACTGTGCATCTATTCAGAGGAAAACACACAGTCATTAGAAAAGTATGATGTATACTTATATTTATTGACACAAAACTATCTCTATGATATATTACTAAAGGGAAAGGATGTTACAAAAATTCTTAATGTCCTGAGATCATTTTATGTAAATACAAATAAATATAAACGTAAAATGTACCCATATACGCATGCATGTCTAGAAGGAGGTTTACCAAAATGCTAACAGTTATTACCGATCAGTGGTGGAATTTTAGAAGATTTTAAATTTCTTCAGTATTCTTGAATACTGCTTGACTAATAATAAAGCTATTTGCAAAAGAATATTTAGAGATATTATGCAAAATATCAAAATTAATTTGAAAACTTGGGAAAGAAAGTTGTGCAACTAGTAGTTTGGTCAAATATTTCAAAGCTGAATAAAACAATGACCAATGGGATTGGTGAGCAGTAAACTGACATGAGTTCATTGTGTCACATATTAATTGACTTTGGGCAAGTACTTAATCTATTTATGTTTTGATTTTACCCTCTACAAAATGGTTTTTTATTAGACCTACAAGCTCCTCTACAACACTGACATTTTGTCATTTGTCAATTCATTAATTTAACAAATATTCCCTTATTATATGAGCAACTAGGCAGCAGGGATATATGGTGAAGAGTAAAGATGAGGCCTTTGACCTCATGAAGCTTACATTCTAGAGGACATCAAATAAGAAAAGAAAGAAATGATGCTTTCAGATGGTGGGCACTGAGGTTCACAACATGAGGAGAGCTGGTCATAGGGAATGGTGGGGATCCCTCAGATACAAGGAACTCAAGCACTAAAACTTGGTGAGAGACCAGGCATTTTTGAGGAGCAGTAAGACCAGCGTAGGCTGGGTCGTACACCTCTTAAGCTATTACCCTAAACTCACAGAATAAGAAAACATAAAGCTAAATGTTAATTACTGGTCAAAGAACCAAAATGTATAGGATGAATTTACTTTATATGCATTTCCAAGAAATTTTAGATATTTGCTGCTTCTAAATTCTAAACAAAAGCTATTACCAGGTTTAGCAATGTAGAATACATCTAATTTTGATATTGTATATGTATTTGACTATAATAAACAGTAAATCCAACTCAAATCAAATACATTTGCCCAAAATCATATGGATAATATTGATAATGATGATGATGATAATATCAGATCCTATTTTGATTAGGCATTCATTCTTACAGAAACTCTACAAAGTAGGGATCATTATCCCATTTGGGACTTAAGGAAATTGAAGCTGAGAGAGATTAAATCAGTTGTCTAAGATCTCACTGCTTTTAAGTGGAAGAGCTGGGATGTTTGGATTCTAGGTTCCTGGCCTTTCCACTAAATATAGAATAAAGATTCAAGCCATCCTCTTTCTCATACAGACTATAACCAGTTAGAAGCAGCCATACATTTTAAAGAAGAGAGATAGTCTTAAGCCAGAAGGTAAGCAGCTATATGAGGATTGGGCCTTGTTACCTTACCTTTTTCTGGGAACCTCCAGTGGACATAACTCTAATGCAGACAAACAGTGCTTTACAATGCAATCAACTATTATTGTTGTTATTATTACCAGTTGGTGCTTAGAAACAAGTTAAGGATGCTTAAGCTATATCTAATTTGCCCTCACAAAAATGAGTCTCCAAATTAAATTATTAACTTTGACTCTGAGAAGAAACCAATCATGAGTTGCTATGAGACCATAATGAAGCCTAGCATTAGCAGCTGTTCAAAGTAAGAGGTGGTGGTGGTGGTGGTAGTGTCAGTGGTAAGACTTTGGGCAAAGCATTTTGTTTCTCTAAGCTTGAAGGCAGATCATCAAGCTGGATCTAGAGGGTGACAAGTGATGCTAATAGTGGATGCCGGCCGGGCGTGGTGGCTCACACATGTAATCCCAGCACTTTGGGAGACTGAGGCAGGCGGATCATGAGGTCAAGAGATGGAGACCATCCTGGCCAACATGGTGAAGTTCTGTCTCTACTAAAAATACAAAAATTAGCTAGGCATGGTGGCACACACCTGTAGTCCCAGCTACTCAGGAGGCTGAGGTAGGAGAATCACTTGAACCTGGCAAGTGGAGGTTGCAGTGAGGCGAGATCGCACCGCTGCACTCCAGCCTGGGTGACAGAGTGAGACTCCGTCTCAAAACAAAAACAGAAACAAAAAAACAGTGGATGCCTCATGCTTACATTTGTCTAGACTTCTTGGCTGTCATCTCCAAAGTGTAGATCTGCTCGTTATTTACTTTTAACACAGAAGAATGGAATGGGCAACTCTTCATTATTTGGGAACTTGCCCTGTGCCTTCTATTATGCCTGTGGCTCTCAATTTGCATTGCTCCTAAACTTTAAGGCCTGCTGCCTTTTCAGGACATCTGGGTTCTGCTGTTAGCTAGGTGGCAGCAAACCAGAGTGGTCAAAACTTGGCCCAGGAGCAGGATATAACTGAGTCTTTCCTAAACTGTAGAACCTAGGCTGATTTTCTTTGTCTTGCTAAGGTTTCATAGGGATTAAATTAAAGAACAAATATACAATGTCTATGATGTATTAGAAACCCAATACATGTTAGCTATTATTGTTATCAGCAACCTATGCCTTTCTCATATACTGTGTTATATTGTGTATCCATCACGACTCTGATGCATCAGGCATGGAGAGCCATCCCTTCCTTGAGATTCTCTTATCTTCCCTCTTCTTTTTTCTTGTCGTTCTTTTCTGTACCCTTCATAAATATGCCTGTTCTATTTAAGAAGTCTTACTAGGATCCTTTTACCAAATGGCTCTAGAAGAAGCCAAGGTCCATAGGATGAAATCCAGTCTCTTTATACAAACTCAGAACAAAGAAATGACAGAAGGTTGGCAGGATTACACAGTCTTCTGCTTAATGGTGTTTACTGTGAAAGGCCCTTGGATGCAATCAGGAGGAGGCCTTTGCCCTCTTTACAAATTAATGAACAAGTAAATGAACCAGGAATGGGAGCTTCCAGTTCAAGTTTGTGCAGATAAATTTCTGTACACCTCACACTTCTGCTGGCTTGATATTTACCCAGAAACCAGAGTGAAATAGACCATAAAGGGAATCTACAAAAATCACAAAGTCCTGCTACAGACTTGAGACTTAGAATAATTATTCACAACCTTTTTTCCTCAGGCTTTACCAGACTGCAGTTGAAATGAGAAATCTTGACAACCATAGCTAAAATGTCATAAAGCTTCTAATGCAGAATTTCCAGTCTTCTGTGAGGTCTCACCTAAGCACTCCCGGGTGACAGACGGAGTATCTCACACATAGCCAGGAAAATGTACACTTCTGCTCAGGGATATCAATACTTCATGAGGGGCCCTCTGAGGATCACTTTGCCGGTCTACCATCTACCAACTGAAATCACTGACAAATCCCATTGTTTTACAGAAGAATTCAGAGTCTTTCTCCATTCAGTGTGTGGAGGACATGTGTAGTAACTAATGCCTAAACCATTTCTAGAGCTCAGGGGCTACAAGGAAGGGCAGCCTCTTTTGACCACCTTGTTAACAAGCATTACACCAGGAGCTGGAGAAACAAGATGAACATGGCATTGCCCCTGTCCTAGCGGAGATCATAGCCCAACAGAAGAGCAGGCAACCTTGTCATTGGTTACTTAGGAAAGGAAGTCATGGGAACATGGCATTGATTTTGGAATCTAAATCAGATAAATGGGTAAAGAAAGGAGATGTCAAGAGTAGTAAATACTTAGATATGTGACTTGAAGAATAAGATAAGTTAGCTAGATAACAAAAGATGGGATGGAAAATAATTTGAAACAAACATATAAACAAAGGCTTGATTTAGCTTGGGACACCATGGCTAATTCCTATGGTAGGTATTATTTATCAGACTAAGGATTTCTGTTGCAGGAATCAGGGTGGGGTGGAAAGGAGGGAGGTACTAGCTTCTCTAAATTTCCTTCAGGGCACAACATTTAAACGTATACTATTGGCTAATACTGTTGCTAACTTGATCTAAGTACTTACTAAAAGGAAGGGTCACATATTCAATTCTTAAAAGAAGAAAATGCGAAGATGAAAAATTTATTGTTATAAGCCATGATATGCTTGTTCACCAAGACTGGAATTACCAGTAGACTCTGGGAGTTTTGTTTCCTAAGAAAACCCCTCATCTGGCCCCATGCTAGTTCAGGCTTCATTTGTACACACTCATCAAAGTCTTGTACTTTCCCTTATCATAGTTTTTTTTTTTTTTAACTGTGTGTGTGATTTAATTAATCATTGTCTCTCCCGCTAGACTTAAATTCCAGGAAAACAGACTTAATCTATGTTTTCTCTCTGCTGTATCATTAGTTTTATGGCACAATTCTGACACAGAATAGATGCTTGATAAAAATGTGTTGATATGGCTGCTCCTGTCATTGTGTTTGTGACTTTGGCTACTAGAATTTTGTCTCTATCGAACAATCAGGAATTGCGTTGTGAGACGGAAAAAACTGAAGCCATTTTAGCTAGCCAATCTGGCCCAGTACTGAGGGTCACCAGAAAATTTAGAGCATTTTGAAAGCTCAATGCTGAGTAAGAGGTTGACACTTAGAACAGTAGCTTTCAATTGGCATCTGGGATGGAAAGAGTAAGAGTCAGTTCATTTTAAAAGACATGAACTAGGGAATGCATGCAGGACCAGACACATAATCTGTAGGGTCAAGTACAAAATGAAAATGTGGTCTCATTAAATATTTTTAACGAATTTCAAGATGGCAGCATCCGTGTGGGGCCGTGTGTGACTGCACAGGTTGCACATCCATGAAGCTGCTCTTGCAAACGTCTACAGCTAATTTTAAAAATCTGAACAGAAGTTTGCAATTTTGTTTTAAAAAGTTGAGGGTATTTTGTATTAATGGGGAAAAACAGGCTTTTAAATATCTAGATGAATTTCCTTTCCCCGCACACTGAGGTTGTCTTCAAAAGAAACTGGACCCTCTGTATCTTTTTTCAATGGGGCTATCCCTATGTTTCCAAAAGATTAAGCAAGGCAGGCTGGTTTGCCCCTCTGTGAACAGTCCTCAACTCTTGCTAAACTGCAACATCCAACTGCTCTTCAGCCAAGACCTGGCCTCGATTTGAGGCTCCACAGTCGGAAATGCATGGATTTTGAAGCCAAAATGTGTTCAAATTCCAGTTTCACCAATTATAGTTTAGTGACTTAAAGCAAATTACTCAGCCTTCCTACAGCCTCAATTTCCTCATCTATAAAATGGAAGTGATCATCCCTAGACGCATAGAGTAGCTGGGAGGATTAAATAAGGTAAAAAGAAAGGGTTTAGCACAATAAGTGCATAACAAACGAGGAACAGGTGTCCAGAGACACACCGCATTATCTCTGCTTTAGATCAAAGCTGAATGGAGGAAGCGCAGTGCCCGTGAGTCAGGGGACCCCCACTCCGATCCCTGCTCTCTGTCACTGAACCCTATAAATAGCTTAGCTAAGTCACTGTCTCTCTCAGTCACTATTCGTTCGGGTGAGGAATGAGGGAGTTGTTGCAAGCGGTCCTTTCTGGCTATATCATTCTAGAAATCAAAATAGAAAATCAAAGATTTTCTATTCTTTGGGGTTTGAGTCTGAATTTTCAGCATCCTCTCTACAGAATCACCCGCACTCTGTGCCGGCGCGCGCCCAGCCTTCCCCCAGCCCTCTCCAGGGCGCTGCCCCCTGCTTGCCCTCACTCCTCCAGGCGTTGACCGCGCAGCCCCGCCCCGGAGCTGCCTCCCCGCCTCCTTCCTCCTCCTGTGGGCGAGCTGAAGCCCGCTCGCCCGCTGCCGAGTGGCAGTCACGACTGCGAGGTCGCCGGCGAGGTGGCCGCGGGCGCGGCGGGGCGGGGTGGGGCAGGGCGCACTCTCCTCCACGCCGGCGGAAGTGCCGGGGAGGTGGGCAGGGCCGGGCGGGAGAGGGGGCGAGGCTGGAGGAGGGCACGTCGGCGCCTCAGCGAGGATGGGAGTCCCCGGGACCCGGAGCTGAGCAGCCTGGCGCGCGGCGGGCAGGGCGCGCAGGAGGACAGCAGCCTCGCTGTTCCTCCGGGAGCCCAACACCGTTCCCGCGCGGCCACGATGATCCCTCCGAGCTGCCCCCGCGAGGACGACGTGGACGGGCTGCCCAAGGAGGCGGCGGGCGCCGAGCAACCGCCCTCTCCTGCATCCACCAGCAGCCAGGAATCCAAGGTACCGAGCACACTTGCCCCAAGAGAACACAAACTCACTCTCCTCTCCTCGCGGTCCAGCTTTGTCTCTCCTCCGATCTAGCACGGGCGTGGGGGTCTGAAACTTGCTAGTTCGCCCGGGGCTGGAGGACTTGAACGTCCGGCAGGACCCGCTGAGATTTGAACGTCCGGTAGGACCCGCTGCTCACGATGCTGGACCACATCCCTGTGGACCTAGCCTTCTCGCCCACACATCCACACGCGCAATTCATGGTGACTCCGGGTTCAGAGATCGATTTCTTGCTGGGTGGTGGCTTGGTTGCTTTGTGCTTTGAACCTGCTTGTGTCCAAAGCACGTGTAGGTGGGTAGTAGGTGGCTTTTGAAGGCTGAGGGATGGAGACAGCCGAGGGATACTCTTCCAGAAAAGCTTGAGTGCTGGGCCAGAAAAGCATGTGTGTATCCCAAGGGTCTCAGAGACCTTTTGCATAACAGGGATCACCCCTACCTTCAGATACCACTCACTAGAAAAGAAAAAGAATGAAAAAGAAAAAGGGTTTGTCTGCGTTTGCCTGAAAGTTCCTCTTGTGAAAGTTAATACTCTAAGAACTTACACTTGCTTTTATGAAAGTTACACTAACACGTATACACAAAACCAAACCCGCAGCACTTCTCCTGTCACTGTTACACTTCCTCTGAAACTCTCGTGGGTGCCAGGCACATGTTTGAAAATCTTGGAGGAGGATGGAGTAAAATGTGCTGCTGGCAGTGCAATGCCAAATGGCAACTCAGCTGGTGGTGGAAATCCTAAGATGGAGTTTGTAGTTACGTGGATTCTTTTAAATGTAGAGTTCCTGGCTCTTTATTCTGATTTCATTGTGCGATCCCCAGGCATTTGGGGAATGCGAGGCAGTCCGTGTATACCAGCAAAGGAAAGGGGTTGCCAGTTTGTAGGACAGGGACAGGCCAGATGGGGCAAGGAAAAGTGCGATCCTGTCTCCCTTCACACGCATCCCTGGAAGCCATTGATACAATCAGGAGGATGAAAATCACAGCCTGAGTGGCTGTCTGGATTTGGTGTGATCCTAGGCACTGTACATTTCCCAGCCCCCTGAAGTTAACCAGCAATGATAGTAATCTAAGCCCGAAAGCTTTGCCTCTTATTTATTTTTATTTTTTTCTGTTAATTACTGGCTGCCAGACCTGGGGTATATGTGTCAACTTTTCTAAAACTCAGTTGGAAACTAGGGAAAAAGCCCCCACCTTCCAGAGTCATTGTGAGGAGTACATGAGATGCTCTAATGTCCACCTGGTATACTGTAAGGACTCAGTCATGTTTATCCTTTTCCTTCCTGAAATAAAGAGATGGACTCTATCTCATCTCAAATGATCCATTCCAAAGCAATCTGATAATCCATACACATGCACTACCTCTCCTTAGTCAAAAAGTTTCTGGGTATCATTGCCTCCCATTGAACATCAGTCCCCAAAGTGAAATAGGTTAGTGGCCATTTTAGAGGAAAGCTAGAATTCTGTAAATGAATGTAGCTAAACTCAAGAGTAAAACTAGTATTGAACTTTTTGAATTGACCTGTTGCTCTGCAGTAGGTGTGTTCTGGAAAGGGCTTAGCATTTGGGCAAACAGTGGTATGGTTCAAATGCATTATATGGATTTGCTATTTATAGATGTCCTAATGGAAATTATTTGGCAAAGCAAAAACCACATATGTAATGCCCATAATTATCCACCAATTTATCTGGCTTATGGTTTTGTACAAATTAGTTTTTCTCAAAGTGGTCTATACACTGGATGTGTGTTTCTACATTCCTAAATTTGATGTCATGGCCTCAGAAAACTTAATTAGTGGAGATGAACTATGGGGGTCCATGAACCCTAGGAAATAGAATGCAATATCATATGCCTAAACGTGAATTTTTCTTGGCATAGCATTCATAATATTCTCAAAGGGATGCATGCCCCTTAAAAAAAAAGGCTAAACTGCTAGTATGGTTGTGGTAAGGCAAGGCAGTAAGATGGCATGCAACTGGAGAAGAGGAAGGCTCAATTCATTCTATTCTAGGAAGACCTAGCTTAAAGCTTACTGGCGTTTAGGAGGCTATTTGACCCAGAGCATGAGAGCTTGGTGAGGAAAATGTGAACAAGACGGTAATAAGAATTCCATCTTACTCTTCCATGAAGTCGTCTTGTTTGTAAAATATCTTGTGGTTTTACAACAAACCAAACCAAACATGGTTCAGGCCCCTTTGGGCATTAAACTCTCTCAAGGAAGACTTTGAAAATTACTTTTTTAAAAGATTTAGGTTTTTTTGTCTTATTATAAGAGTAACAAACACTCTTTGTAGATATTTGAACAGTCCAGACATACATGATGAAAAGAAAAATAAATAAGCTCTTGGTTTACCATACAGAAGCATCTACTAATAATATTTTGATCTATATCTTATGTCTTTTTAAATCTGTTTATATATTTACATAGTTGAGAGAACAATAGTGAGCATCTACTGAATGTTTACTATAAGTCAGGTACAACCTTAATCTTCACAATAGAAGATTCTGTTAATATTTCTATTTTATGGACAGGGAAGTGGAAGCCAAGAAAGGTTAGATCATTTTCATTGTGAAAATTGATTTTATTATGGAAAATTTTAATATACACAAAAGTAGAGAAAACAGTATAAAGAACTGTCATGGACCTAATCATGTGGCTTCACAATCAATTCATGGACAGTATTGTTTTATGTATTACCACCACTACCACCACCACCACCACACACATACTGGATCATTTTAAAGCAAATTCCAGACATGAAATAATGTCACCCATAAATATGCTGTCAGGTTGCATCTCTCAAAGGTGAGGGCTATTTTTATAAATATGACTATAATCCCAATTAGCACATATTTCAGGTGTTTTAAACTAAGGGCCACTATGTTCTTTGGAAGCTCACAAATAGTCTTTGGAAAATCTGTGAATAACCTGAACCAGCGTTCAAAGTTGTTCGTGTACATGCTTATGTGCGTCATCTAGGGAAAGAATTCATAGCTTCACGAAGGGTCTATAGCTTCAAAGGTTATTTTCATGTCCTTTCTCTTTTTCTTGAGGAAATTGAGGCCCAAAGAGGGGCAATGACTTGCTTGAGATCACACAGATAGTTACTGGCAATACCCTTATCTATGAACCCCATCTTGGGGTTCTGATTTCATTGTACGATCCCCAGTCCATCCCCATGGGTATCCCAGTACAGTTTCCTTGGAGCAAATTCCTGTAAGCACAAGTCATAATGTAGTTTAATGTAATTGTGGGTTTTCTTCTTTATGAAATTAGTTGAGGTGAGTAAGTTTGAAAGCCACTGATATATCATACCCCTCTATCTTCCCACTAACTATTTCAGAAAGATCACAGCCTAATTATTTTCTAAGGGCTTGACAAAGACCATTGAATATAAACAAAAATTTCAAGTCTCATTATCGCTTATTTCAATGAACATCTTTTCTCCCTAACTGACTTATTGACAACACAGAAAGCTTGCTAGTGTCTAACGTGAAGGTTTGGTATAAATCTCTTTGTCATCACTTATATGACACAGGGTAACATTTTGATGATATTGAGGAATTACAGGCTTTGAGCTTGACACCTCTGTGAGCCTGCCTATCACCTCAAAGCCTCAGCTTCCTCATCCCCCTCATTAGATGCTGATGGGGCTACTAATACCTAATTGGTGTGGTTTTTGTAAGGCCTAAGAATACGTAATACACCTAATATGTTTATCGTAAGCATACACAAACCTAAACCATTATTTATTTTCTCTATTTATTTCAAATCAGATGACTGCTACCACCAGCCACCCCAAATGTCATCATTGGAATAATTTCAATAACCACAGCTGACATTACTGTAATGTAACTGAGTTTACCTCTTTGGGCTTTTAGTTATGCTAATTGACTACAGTGAGACTTCACTTCAGCTATTTTACATCCCCAAGAAGATAAGCCATAGACTCACCAGCACGTGACTTAGATTTTGAAATGGTGATATAAACCACCCAGTGCCCTAGTGGAGCCATGGACCAAAGTGACCCTCATTCCTGGAGGGTTCTTTCTGAACCTGTACCACAATCCAACCTATGAAAAAGAAATCTCTAACCATGAAGACATGGCCTGAATCTCCCAGAAAGGTTTCTATGTCCATCTATCAGCAATTATTTATTGAGTGCCTGCTTTGTGCCCAGCATATCTCATACATATTTGTGAAGCTATTATTAATAAGGAATTTAACTTCTACTCAGGGAAGAAGATGAAAGAAAACAAAACCTTGGCTTTGCATTGAATCACCAAAGGAACCCAGTCCATAGGCTAGAACCACTAAGTTGAAATCTCTGAGAGAGATCTCAAGCATCAGTATTTTCTATGCAGATCCCACTGAAAACAGAATTAGAATAGTGTATGCATAAATGCAAATTTTGCTTTTTCTTCCACCTAGTGTTATACGTCTTCCCATACTCTTAAATAATTACCATATAACATTCCATTGTATGAATGGAACACAATTTATTTACCTACTGTACTGATGATGGACATTTGGATTGTTTCTTGTTTCGGGCTGCCATAAGCCATACTGCTATGAACATTCCTTATATATTCTTTGTGGCACATATGAAGCTCTTCTATTGAGTGTATACCTAGAAGTGGCATTTCTGGGTTATAGGGTATCCACATGTTCAGCTTTAACATATTTTTCAAAATGGCTGTACCAATTCATATTCCTGCCAGCAATGTATAAGACTTCAATCCACTCTTTGTGCTACCATCGTTTCATATTGTCTTTCTCATTTTGGCCATCTAATACACAATTAATGATATCGCAATGTGGTTTTCACTTGTATTTCCCCAATGACTGATGAGCTTAGCAGTTTTTATATGTTTATTGGCATTTGATATTTTCTTGTGTAGTTGTTCAAGTCTTTTGCCCATTTTTCTATTAGGTTATTTGTTTCTTACTAATTTGTAGGCGTTCTTCTCATATTCTGGATATGAGAAAGTTGAGAGAAAAATGTATTGCAGATATTCTCTTCTACACTGAAAAAAAAAAGGCTTACCTTTTTTCTTCACAGAAATTCCTAATTTAATGTAGTCTAATTTTTACATTTTCTCTCATATGGTTGTGCTTTTTTGTGTAGTGCTTATAAAATCTTGGCCTATTCCAAAGTCATATAGATATTCTCCTATTATTATTTTCTAGAATTGTTATTATTATTTACCTTTCACAGGTGGATTTACAATTCATTTGGAATTGCTTTTTTTGGTATGGTGTGAAGTAGGGGTCAAGATTCATTTTGACTGTACCACTTTTGGTATCCATAAATAATTTGACTGTATATGTGGAAGTTTCTATTCTGCCCATTGGCCTCTTTGTCTATCTTTCTACCAGTACAGCACTGTCTTAAATGTAATGATTTTATTTAAAAGGTCTTGATATCTCGTAGCACAAGCCCTGGAACTTTGCTTTTCTTTTGCAAAACAGATTTGGGTTATTTTTGACTCCTTGCATTTCCACGTGTGCTTTGGAATCACCTGATCAATTTGCACAAAAACGCCTGCTGGGATTCTGAATGGAACTGCATTGAATCTATAAATCCATGTGGAGAGAATGGGCATGTTCTTACTCCAAAGTACTTGCTTTTGTCAAGTCCCCTAGGACATCATTGGCAGGAACCAAATTTTGTTACTTTTTCAGTTTGGGGTTTACCAAACCAACTTTTGTTGTCTAAATTCAAGCCTCACATCTATGCGAGGGCAGATCCATGACTAGGAATTCCAAGATGAATATTTTGTGTACTTATTTATTTTTGTCCACCTGAAGTCTAAACTAAGATTTCTCTTTCATCAACCTGAGTTGGTAAGAATTTTGTTTCTAGTTCATTTTTTCCTTCTTTCTTAGATCCCACTCCATGCAGACATCAAAACCAACCTAGGTTTTTCTTGACTGTGGTAAAATATGCATAACATACAGTTTACCATTTTAACCATATTTAAGTGTACAATTCTACAGCATTAAGTACCTTCGCATTGTTGTGCAGCCGTAACCACTATTCATCTCCAGAGCATCTTTATCATCTCCAACTGTAACTCTGTACCCATTCAACACTAATTACTAATTCTCCATCCCCCTTTTTCACCAGTCTCTGGCAACCACCATTTTGCTTTTCGTCTATATGAATTTGACTATTCTGGGTTTACCATATAAGAGAAATCATATATTTGTCCTTTTGTGATTATTTCACTTAACATAATGTCTTCACAGCTCATCTACGTTGTGGCATGTATCAGAATTCCCTTCTTTTTTAAGGCAGAATAATATCCCATTGTATGTATATACTACATTTTGTTTATCCACTGATACATCAGTGAATACTTGGGCTGCTTCTACCTTTTGGCTACTCTGAATAATGCTGCTGTGAAGTGGGTGTGCAAATACTTGTTGGAGTCCCCTCTTTCATTTCTTATGGGTATATAACCAGAAGTGCAGTTGCTGGATCATCTGGTGATTCTATGTTTAATTTTTTGAGAAATTGCCATCCTATTTTCCACAGCAGTCACACAGTTTTGGATTCTGACGAGTAATGCACAAGGATTCCAGTTTCTCCACATCCTCACCAACACTTGTTATTCTCTGGGTTTTGTTGATCCTGATGGGTACAAGATGGTATCTCATGTTTAGTGATGTAGAGCATGTTTTTATGTGCTTATAGGTCATTTGCATATCTTCTTTGGAAAAATATCTAGTCAAGGCCTTCGTCCATTTTAAAATTAGATTGTTTGGTTTTTGTTGTTGGATTGTAGTATTAAAGGCTTTTAACCAGCAAATTTGAATGACGCAGAATTATTGAATTTTATTATTGTTTTACTTACATTTATTCATTGAGAGGGTTATTTTTCATGCTTTTTTATTACTTGTCTTTTTGGTATGTGAATTATCTGTTCATATCCTTGTCCATTTTAATACTGTTTATTCATTTCTTATTGGTTTTTTTAAAATTTTTTATAAATATTAAAATCAACCTTTCATATACATTGCTAACATTTTCCCGGATTGAAATCTGTTTTTCAATTTTATTACATTTTCAATGTAGAAGTTCCTTTTTTTTATGGTTTTAAATGTCTCAAATTTACTTAGCTGTGTTTTATTCTTTTCAATTATATTTAGAAAGTACTTCCAACCTTGAGAACAGAAAAATAAAATAACCTGTATCTTTCTCTAGATCCTCAATATGTACTTTTTGCTTTTATCATTTTCATCCATCTGGAATTTATATCATTATGTAGTATGAATAAATCTATTTTTTCCAAATGATGAATCGATATTTCTAAAACCATTTGTTGAATAATGTATTCTTTTTTCACTGATTTGAAATTTTATGTTTATTATGTAATAAGTGGTAATATGTAGTAGATTCTCTTTTAGAGTTATCTGTCATATTCTAGTGTTTTGTAACTTTATTTTTGCACTTATTACTATGCTGTACTCTTGCATGACTATTATGTGTTTTAATTATTGTAGCTTAGTAATAGAGTTTGATAATTAATAATACAAGTACCCTCTTGGAAGTTTTATATTTATCTGCACTCAACTTTTCATTTTCTACCAAATTATGAAAACGATATTTTGAAAGTAATTTCAAATTACTCCTGATATTATTTCATGAAACTCCTGATATTATTTCAGTGAAATCTTTACAATAATGAGATTTCTTATCCAAAATCATAGTATATCTCTAGTTATTGAAATACCTGTCTTTTATGCCTCTCATAAATGCTTGGAATTGCCTTCAAATATTTCTTGCCCAAATTCTTTGTTAGCTATTTTCCAAGTATCTCGGTCCATTCAGGCTGCTAAAACAAAATGTCATAAACTGGGTTTATAAACAACAAAAATGTATTTGTCACAGTTCTAGAAGCTGGAAAATCCAAGACCAAGGCATCAGCAGAGGGCCTGTTTCCTGGTTTATAGGTGGAATCCTGTAGCTGTGTTGTCCCATGGTGGAAGGTGCAAGGTAGTTCTCTGAGACCTCTTTATAAGGGCACTAATCCGACTCATGTAGGCTCTGCCCTCGTGTCCTAATCACCTCCTAAAGGCCTCACCTTTAACACCGTCACACTGGTGGATTAAGTTTCAACAAATGAATTTCAGGGGGACACAAACATTAAGAACATAGCACACAGTATTTTATACTCTTGACTTACTATTATGAATTACCATTTTTATATTTTTTGACTGCTGATAGCTGGCACATAAGAAATTGATTCTTATATTAATTTTATAATCTAAAATCATTTATATTCCATTTCTTATCCATTAATAAAGAAATACAATGTTGCTTACTGGTTCAGAGCACGGGCACAGACACAGTCATGTTCAAATCCCATTGTGCCACTTTGAGATGCCACTTAACAAGCTTTCCTGTCCCTCACTTTCCAGAGATTCACTGTACTTTCCATAAAGTGAGCATAATAATGTCCTCTGCAGCATTGCCATTCAAGTCAATTAGTGTATGTAAAGTGCTTAACACAGAGCCTGGCATATAGCAAGTAAATGATAGCTATTATTTTCATATTATCATAATATATGAAATAACAATTTTGCCTCTGTAACTATAATTCTCTTTCATTTGGGGGGGAAAGGGAGTGCAGTGTGTAGGGACAGGGGTTTATTGCTGGAGAACTTCCAAAAATATGGTAAATATTAGAGAGAAACCAGGCTGGCACATGACTTAACTTTAAATGCCACTAATGTTTTACTATACATGTAATATTGTACAGTATTGGGCTGACAGGTGGCCTTAGTTCTCCTATAAACACTAGCCACTCTAGAAGCCACCAAAAGTACTTATACAGCCTGAGAAAAATCATGTGGTGCCCTGCAAATTCAACTTAAAGACAAATCCATTTCCAACTAAGTCATTCCTTAAGATCCCCTTCTACACAAATTCCAGACATCCCACTCATGTTCACAACTAAACTAAGGCAGTCTTTCTCATTTTAAAGATAGGTAATGTTCCTAGCTTACGAAGAATTTCCATCAGGAGCAGATGTGGAATTGTTTCAGATGACTTTTTGGCAAGTATGGAGGTAATCATGTGATTTTTCTTTCTCTTTTTCTTTTCCTTTTTTTTTTTTTTTTTTTTTTTTTTGTCCTTTGGCCTCTTTATCTGATGGATTATATTAATAGATATCCTAATATTAAACTCTTATTACAATCCTGGAACAAGTCCTACTTGGCCATGGAGATTTTATTTTAATAAACTTCTGAGTTTTGATTGCCAATGCTTTATTATTTTTACCTCCACATACATAAGAGAGATTGTTCGATAACTGTCACTTTTGTGTTCTTGGTCAGATTTTATGTTTAATGCTATGCCAAGTTTCAGAAGATGAATTGGGAACATGTCGATGAATGTTTTTGTTTTGTTTTTGTATTTTTATGTGTGTAACATTTTATAGAACCCAGAAATAATATTCTCTTTGAATGTTTTTTTAAAATGCCAATAATATCTAAACCTACTACCTATCTTAAAACAAAATTTGGAAATTTTTTTTCCATTATTAAATTCCATTCTTTTTTTCCTAAATTGGCTTGAGTCAGATTTGTTAACTTGTATTTTACGAGAAAATTATCCATTTTACTTAAATCTTCACAACATCTCCAGATGGGTTATAGAGGACAGCACTGGTACCTTCCTTCAGTCTTGTCCCATCTTCCCTCTCTCTGGCAAGATTCCCATGGATTCCATCTTGTTCATACCATCTTTTATACTTCTCTATTTCTGTCTAACACTGATTCCTTAGATCTGGATTTGAAATCAGAAGCGTTAAGCATGAGTGTTCACATCTCCACTTTACCAAAAGAAAGGATCCCTTGCTCCCTCTTTCAATCTTTCACTCATTCTTGGTTTTCCTCTTACTGCTATAGAAGTTGCTCTTTGATCCCATTGGCAATCTGTCCTCTGACCATCTTTAAAATGCTGTTCTTCCCCAGCATTCTGTTTTTCACCCCCAGCCCTTCTCATCCTTCATAATCTCTCTGGGCTAAATCTTACTTCTTCTTATTTCATCCACCAGCTGAAAACTCCTAAATCTGCATCCAACCCAGACATCACTCTAGTGAGTGCCAGACCAATACATCCTGCTGCCCTTTGGACAGTCTCTGTTGATGCCCACATCTTAAATTCAACCTACCCTCAATGGAATTTATCATTCTTGACTCAGCTGTCACCCCTTTTCTTCTTATGTGCTCTTTTTGTTGTTAATTTGTTTTTTCTTATGTGCTCTTCTTCTGATGAGCTCCTCCATAGAGAAGCAGCATCCACGGAGTCCACCAAGCCAGAAAACCACAAGCCCTTGATGAGCCTGACGGGGGTGGCCTGAGCAGGGAGGAGGCTGTTTGGCAGCAGGGAGAGAGAAAACAAGATGTCTTGCAGCTCCCAGAGCATGCTTCATTTGTCTGAAAATGAAACATGCACCTGTTGCCTGTTTCTAAGGTCCTCATAACTGAAGTTTCAGTCAGTATGTTTTCCTCAGGTCTGGAAGCAACTGTGACCACAGAACAAAGGATTGAGGTCAGACTTGAAGAAAGGAATAAAGAAGGAAGACCCAGAACACCCTGGGGCTCCCAGGAATGCCACTGCTCCCTTGCCCTCCAAACTGATACCAGGGGAGTGAAAAGCAGCACCAGAGTTCTTTATGCCTTGATAAGATCCCACATTCCCTCCCCTCCCCTCCAACACTCTGTTTTATCAGAACAAGGTGACTTGGAGACCTTGGAAAAGATTCCCATCACACCACTTTCCCAGTGATGTCAATCACTAGAAGCACAAGGCTGCAAGGCCCCTTCCTCTCACAGTTTCCTCTCTGAACAGATCTGCACATCTGCTAATCCAGCCCATCGTCCAACCTCTCTAGAGGTCAATACCCTCCACTCTACTCTAGAATTCACTTTTAGCAAAATCCTCTTTATCCTCAACTTCCTCTTGGATGTGTCCTTCACTTCTTATGCTAATATCTAGTCCCTTCCTTTCTCTTTTTGAGACAGAGTCTTACTGTGCCACCTAGACTGGAGTGCAGTGGTACAGTTATGGCTCACTGCAGCCTCAGCCTCCCAGGCTCAAGCAATCCTCCCACTTCAGCCTCCCAAGTAGTTGGGACTACAGGCACATACAATCATGCCCAGCTAATTTTTATTTATTTATTTATTATTTATTTATTTATTTATTTATTTATTTATTTGGTAGAGATGAGTTCTCCCTATGTTGCCCAGCCTAGTCTTGAACTCCTAGGCTCAAGCAATTCTCTCAGCTCAGCCTCCCAAAGTGCTGGAATTACAGTCATGAGCCCCATGCCTGGCCCCTGCAGAGCTTTCAGGTGATGGTTGTTTTTTCCTTCATCACGCCTGGTGACCAGGGAGGCAGCCTTACTGCTGCTTCCTGTTTATTGTCTCTCTTCCCTTAAAACTCACAGCTTTAAAATCTATGTTGTCAGATTCTCCCATTTCCTGCTGTCATCAGCAGTCACCTCCCAACCCCAGGAAGGTCTCATCTGCTAGAGCCAGGCCTACTCTAATTCACTCCAGCACTACTCCTGTTGTACATAATCCTTTATGATTTTCACACACCGAAGATGACTCTTCCAAATACCCTGACCTCCTGAGTCCTTAAGCTTTTCTCCTCCTACAATCTTGTCTTCTACCCTCTTCCATATTGGCCACCCACTTCCATGAGCATTCCCAAGACTTCATTCAAACAAGCACTACACCCTCTCTAGAACCTCCCTTTCAAGCTTCCCACTGTATGGCTACCATCTAATTCTCTTTAGCCTTTCTGTTCCAGTAGTATTTCAGCCACACCAGAGCATCACATCCATTAAATCAGTGAATTTACCCTCCTTTCAGTATTCCTCACCCATTTTAGGTTCTTAGATTCTACTTTTCCTTCATCGTAATTACTTCTTTGCAAACACCCTCAACTCCCTTGCTCCTGTATCCCCAGCATCACCTAGAAAATTCAATCTACCTAAAGCTCATTTTCCACCTACTCTGAACCTGTACTTCTGGAGAAAGTAGAGAAGACAGATGATAAACAAGGTAAAAAAAATGCATAACATTATTTTAGGCAGTGATAAAGCTAAATAGAAGAGTACTTGTGGAATAGGGTAGCATAGGGAGCTATTTTACATAGACTGACTGCTATGGGCTGAATATGTGTGCCTTCCAAATTTATATTGAAACCCTAATCTCCAATATGATGGTATTTGGACGTCGGCCTTTGGGAGATAATTAGGTTATGATGGTGAAAGCTTCATGATGTAATTAGTGGCCTCATAAAAACAGACAAGAGAGAGCTTCCTTCTTCTCTCTGCTCTCCCTCATGTGAGCATGTAGGAAGAAAGCAGCCATCTGTGAACCAGGAGGAAGGCCCTCAGCAGGAAATTGATCATACTGGCACCCTGATCTCAGACTTCCAGCTTCCAGAGCTGGGAGAAATAAATGTTTATTGCTTAAACCACCCAGTCTGTGGTATCCTTATTACAACAGCTCAAACTCTCTAAGACAGACAGTGACCAGAAAAGGATTCTGTGAAAAAGTAACTTTTGTTTCAGAAATGAGAATGGAGTAAGGGCATGAGCTGTGTGAAGATCTAAAGGAAGAGAAGCCAGGGGGTGGGGAGATCTGAGCAAAGCCCCAGAGGTGGAACAAGCTTGCATTTGTGAAGAGCAACCAGAAATCTTGGGTGCTTATTGTTGAGTAAACAACAGGAAAAATAACAGGAGGTGAGTACAGACACCTAAACTCCCCTACAGAGAGGTGAGTCCAGTGGCTAGATCTTCATTGTCCAGTATAGTAGCCATTAACCACATGTGGTTAGTTAAGTTTATATTGAAATTAATTGAAATTTAAAAATCAGTTTCTCAGTAACACTAGCTATATTTCAAGCACTTGGTAAGCACATGTGGCTAATGGCTACTGTATTAAACACCACAGATTAGAGAACATTTTCATGATTGCAGAGGCTCTAGTGGACAGTGCTGGCTTGGTCTTATGGACTTCATTGTCCATGCTAAGGAATTTAGATTTTTATCCAAGTTTGAAAGAAAACCACTGGAGAAATCCAGGGAGGAGGAGGATCTGGACAGTACATTACTCATATTTTACAAAGATTACTGTGGCTGCTGTATGCAGTGGGACTGCAGCATAGCAAGAGTAAAAGTAAGGAGGCCAGTTAGAATGCTATGGTAGTCCAGATTAGGGAGAATCTGGTAGCACATAGTGGACAATTTAAGAAGTGATATAGGCCTAGCACGGTGGCTCACACCTGTAATCCCAGCACTTTGGGAGGCTGAGGTGTGTGGATCACCTGAGGTAAGGAGGTAGAGACCAGCCTGGCCAACACAGCAAAACTCTGTATCTACTAAAAATACAAAAATTAGCCAGGTGCGGTGGTGCACCCCTGTAGTCCAAGCTACTCAGAAGGCTGAGGCAGGAGAATCGCTTGAACCCGAGAGGTGGAGGTTGCAGTGAGCTGAGATCGTGCCACTACACTCCAGCCTGGGCAACAGAGTGAAACTCTGTCAAAAAAAAAAAAAAAAAAAAAAAAAAACCAAAGGAATATATTTGCATTATATTTTAGAAATAAAATCAACAAGAGTTCCTATGAATGTATACTGTGAGGTGTGAAGGAGAGAGATAACTCAGTAATGACTTTTAAAAGGTTAATAGGAGAATCCAAAGAGAGAGATATATATATCAAAATATTTCATGGTCCGAGAAGCCCTGTGCAAAGGTAAGTTGGTAGCAGTCACAGTAACCTTCAAAAAGGTGGGATGTGAACTTAATCTTATGGATAACCTTCCAAAGATAGAAACAATGTAATTGGCTTGACTGAAATTGCATACTGGGAAATTGCAGACCAGAAAGTTGAAGAGGTCACATGAAGGTCTTGGAAGCTGGGCATAGGGATTTAGATTTGAAAGGTGAGGATAAGAGAAGTCACTAATGTTGTAGTAGTGAAGTGAAAGATGAACTGGCATGGGGAGCACCTAAAGCCAGGGAGGTGAGTAGTCCAGTCTTTAAAAGATGACAGAGAGCAAATGAGAAGAAAGAGAAAAGAGCAGACATGAGAGGAATTTTGATGACAAGTAGAAGTGTCTGTTTCCTCCTCAGGCAGCCATCTTCACAGAGCCTGCACAAGAGGTGGAAGTTGGGATCAGGAGGGCCCTTATCTGGCTGGAGACTACTTGGTCAGAGTGAACGACCGGAATACAGGGATAGAGATTCTAAGATCAGAGCCAGAAATTTGGAGACAAGGAAAATTCCAATGGTGGGGTGAGAACCAACAGAGCAAAAGGGGCTAATGTTAGCAGTTAGAAGATAAGAAGCAGGATGGAATGAGGTGCAAACAAAGTCATCAAGAATTAAAAGTATTCGTCTCACTGCTCATGGCAGCTCTTCTCTTCTATGTTGCTTGGTCCATGTAGATTATCAGTCAACGTTCAGTCATAAGGATTGGCTGTTAGTCCCAGTAATCTACATTCAAATCTCCTCATGTAGCAAGAAGATAGCAGCAAGGGCCAGAATCATCCAACAACAAAACACGTTGATTTTTGGCTTCTATAAGCATCTCGCCACAAAGTTAAAAAAAAAAAAAAGATGAGAGTCAAGTAGAAAGACATTGGTTAGAATAATTTACTTCAGTCCTAGAGTCTTTCTGGTAAATAATATTTACCTCTATGAAAGAGAAAACTCTCTGGTCATAGTTTTCATCGTATAAATTTATTTCCTCCTCCTCCAGTTAATCTTATTCTAAAAACACAATGGGAGCCCCACCCTGAATTTCAACAAGCTTAGAGATTTTCAGATTGATTTCTTTTTTTATGTTTTGTTTTAGCAGATATTGAACCAAAGTTTTATCAAGCAGAGTATACATGACTTAGATATACATATGAAAAATTAATTATAAATTGGATCTCTGTTTATTGAACAATATTTTTCTACTAGTTTCATTAAAAAATTTGAGATGAAGTTCCTTGGAAAAATAACATTATAAAAAAATAATAAAAATCACAGGATACAAATGCAATAAATCTTTTACATCAGATTTATGGTTGAAAAATGCTAGGGATAATTTTCTGATAGCACATTATTACTGCTATACAAAGTTAATCACTACTTTTTTCAGAGTTCCATATTTTAGGGGAAATTAGTGCTTTCCATCTCACAGAAGTACAGGGATACTTCATTAGAATGCTCAGCAAAGGAGTCATCGGGGAGAATCAAGCCATACTGATAATGGGGGGCATGAAAATGTTCCAAGCATTTTTCCTGTTGATAATTTTGCTTGTAAATCTTTCTGGTTCACATTTCCCTGCTTTTAAAAGCAGAATATACCAAATGTAATTTCATTCCCATGTAATAACAGCGTTGCAAATGCTTTGTAAATTTCAAAGCAATTTTATTGTTTTTATAATTTCCTTTTCCTAATTACTCAGAATCACTATTCCAAATGCCAGTTATTGAATTTATTATATGTAGAGTAGTTTTTTCCTTGCACTAATGACTCTACACTGCTATTCTCTCCTAGTTCTTGTATCTGATTCTTACATTTTACTATCTCCTCCCACACAGAGATTATCCCTATCTCTAGTCTAAGGCTTCTAATTTGCTTCTGCTAATTTGCATTTGTAGTGGAAAATAAATCATCAAACCAGTTGGAGTTTTTTGTTCCTCAAAACAAAATGGACACTGAGCCTAATGGACTATCAGAAAAGTAAACACGGTTTTGTCTTTTAGTGTTTTGTGTTTTGTTTTGTTTTTTATTTAGTGATTAATCTGGTAGTTCAGACTTTTTGTTTATATTTTCTGATTCTTGGTTATGTTTCCTATAAGTCATTTTGTCAGATACTGAGTTCCTGATAGATTTGAAATTTCTTAACTCTTGTTTAAAAGGCAAATCAATTAAGCTAAAGTTGCTGGTACTCACTTATTTAATACATTTTTGCTGAGTGAGGAATGTGTTGATCAGTTTACTGGTAATTAGTTCTGATGGATCTGACCTTCTAATTAACATTGAAGAAATAAATTCTCAAATATAAGATTTCATTATTGTCAATATCTGAGTGGATCTTTTTTAACTGCTATATTGGGCATATCTCTTCTCTTCAGGTATATATCCTATAAGTGAAAATGATCAAAATAAATGTTCCATGAATATGTTGCATGAGGATAAAAAATAGCAAAAGAAGAAAAATCCAGTTTACAAAAATAAAGCATACAGTTTATGCTTCTTCCCATGAACACAAGAAAGAACATGACGTAAATTCAGGAGGCTTCATGTCAGACCACCACTCAGACTACTGAAGCCTCCTAATCTTGCAGATATTTAATCATTGTGAAAAATCTACCTTCCAGGAGGAATAACTTCAATCCACTTCAGATCACCCAAGTGCTCTTAGAAATTCGTGGATTTTATGAGCTTGTCTGAAAAAGCAATATACATTGTTTTGTATGTTATTTCTTTGTTCGTTCTTGTGGTTAGGATTATTTTGGCAAAGTTTCTTTCATAGATTGCAATAGGATAACTTTTGCATGCAGCAGGCAGAAAAAAAAAAAAAAAAAAAAAAAAAAAAAACCTAAGCTCAATTTGTAATACATTGTAGTGTTGATGATGGGAGATATTTTAAACTTGTGTATGAGGAGCCAAGAGCAAAATGCCAAGCCATCTAACTCCATGGCAAGATCTTTCCTGGCTCTCAATTGGACCTTCACTGGTAAGTTTGTCCATAGCCTGGTTGGACAGCTAAACAAAGAGCCTGAATCTAGCTCTCTGAGCCCATACATCTGGTTCCCAGACTCTAGGCAGCAGCTGTGAAACAGAAGGAAGCTCATGAGGAGAGTAGCAACTTTGACCTCATCCCCCGATGGTCAGACTAAAATGTTACCTGCCAGTTTATGAGCTTTGTAGTTAAGACTATTTTACTGCTATCTATGAAAGTATGTTTTAAAAAAAAAAGAAAGAGAAAGAAAGAAAGAGGAAAAAAGAAGAAAGAAGAAGGAAGGAAGGAAGGAAGGAAGGAAGGAAGGAAGGAAGGAAGGAAGGAAGGAAGGAAGGAAGGAAGGAAGGAAGGAAGGAAGGAAGGAAAGGGAGGGAAGGAAGGAAGGAAAGGGAGGGAAGGAAGGAGGGAGGGAAGGAAGGGAAGAAAACAGTCACCCATCAGATCATATCGTCTGACATTTAGACCTGTATTCTGGGTTGGGATGTCTTATAATGACCTTCGAGAATGCTGTAGAGCAGTTGGCTGCAAACTTTAGTGCATCAGAATCACCTAGATGGCCGACTAAAACACAGTTTATTGGAGCTCATCCCCAGAGTTTCTGATCTCGTAGGTACTGGGAGAGGACTGAGATTTTGCAGTTCTGACAAATTTCTGCTGATGCTCGTGCTGGTAATACAGAGACCAGACTTTGAGGACCACCGCCATAGAGGTAAATACCAACTCTGAGTGCCTGTGATATCCATCCTATTTGTTTATTGCTTTGACCAGGTGTTCTCTTGATCCAGACTGGTCTGTAGATATTCCCTTCATATGAAAGGGCTTCAATTATAGCCTCTCTCACTCCCTGGATGGCCAGAACTAATTCATGCAGCAAGGAGGAAAGTGCCAGGACCACACTGGATTAGTCCAACCTTTCATACCCCATCCCTTCTTCCCCAGCTGTGGACTTGGTTAAAGAATGCAAAGGAGGTCGGCTTCATATGACTGAGACTAGCTCACTGAAACCTCCCTATAATGTTTTGTGTTTATTTTGTAACTACTCAGGAGTCAAGCCTCTAAAAATGTACTCCTACATTTTGGAGTTACTTTTTTGTGGAAAAGAGTCTACATTCCTTCTGGAAATAAAGGAACAGATGGTCAGCTGGGTCATGAAAGAGGCAAAGGGAACCTCCCAGCTATGCATTTCCTTGGCAGGGATTTCACATTGAAGGACACACTCTAGTTCATCCGCAGCATGAGCCTGCCTTTTCCAGTATATTCTTAGAGGGTTTCTTATGCTCAGTAAAATGCTCATTCTTTTAAAAGTCATTAACAAAAAGGCAATGACTTGCTTTATTTCCAAAACCTTACAGAAGGCTACCTTTAGGACCTGGATAGAAAACCGCCCGTGTGTCAAATTGGAGCTATAGTTGGAAAGCTGCAGGGAACCCAAGGAAGCCTACACTGGATGCTTTAGGAACTTGGGTAGAAATGACACTGGAAGAGCTGCAGCCATAGACGGGATTCTCCAGCTGCTGCCCTTGGGCACCTGGGAACCTGCTTCCTCCCTGTCTACTAGCGAGACAGAAATATGGATTGTTTAATGAATTGAATCACAGAAGGCAGAGCCAGATATACAATTTGGGGGGCCAGTACAAAAGGGAAATCAGAGCTCCTTGTTCAAACATTTTGAAGAATTTTAAGACAGCAATAGCAAAAAGCACTAAACCAAATTTGGGGTCCATCTAAGTGCAGGGCCCCATGCACCCACACACAAGTATCACCCATGAAGCAGATCTACAGCATGATCATCATGGCACAGTTTGGCAGAACAAGAAAAAGAGAAGGGGAAAGGGGATGGATATTTCACTTGGACTTGCTGTGCAAGATGATTTAGGTACATCATTTTATTTAGTCTCATTTCACAGATTACCAGACTACAGAGGTGGAGGCTTAGAAAAGTAAAGCCTCTTGCCCATGGTCACATGACTGATGTGTGGCTACACTGAGATTCATTTCTGACTCTAAGTCTCTGTTTGTTTGTTTGTTTTTGTTTTAAACTTTTCCACATTCATATTCCTGAAGCAGTATTGGCTTGTAGGAAAAGTTCTTACATATGTTTTTAACTTCTATTCCCTTGAAAGACAAAGAAAGAATGTAATGAATAAGATAATTAGAAAATGGTCCAAATCCTGGTATAATGGAAATAATAAAAGTAGAAACACAAGACATGGAGGAGGAGAAGAAGGAAGGAAGGGAAAAGGGAAGGGAAGAGTGAGGAAGAAGATGGGGAGAAAAAGGGCGGTGAGGAAGAAGGAAGGTGAGCATGTGCTGGACAGTTACTACCTACAATCTTATATGCATTATTCTGTTTAATTATCACAACAACCCTCTCAAAGAAGCCTTGGTTTTGTGCCCCTCTGCAGATGCAGAGCTGGAAGCTTACAGCACTTAGTTAACTTGCTCAACGCTGAAGGCTCAAGGTTTTTGTCTAAATAACATCTAACATTAGCCTAGAAAGTCACCCAAAGTGGATTTAAGGGCTAGGCAAGGGAACAGAGTCCAAGATAATTCTAGACTTCAAAAGTTGTAAACTGCAAGAAAATAATAATAATTAACAGAAGACAGCTCTATACAGGAATAATAAGAAGGAGTATAAATGAAAACATTCAAATCCCAGAGTAAAAGCCTCCATGCACTGGCATTTGTGGGAGTCTCCATCCTGCCTGTTTGATCCCACCCACGTATCCTAAAGCAAAGTCTGCCTGTCAGTCTTCCTACCTCAATGGATTCAGGGGAATTATCTACTCAGAGCCTTATCTGCAGAAGAAACTCATTCCAGCTACTAAACTCATTCAAGCTACTAAACTCATTCCAGCTACTAAACTCATTCAAGCTAGTTCTTCACCCTTAAATATGAACAGATAACTAAAGTATAAACCAAAAGGACCACTGTGCACAAACCAAATAGCTAACCCAGAGAAATAAGATGTAACACAAGGATTATGGCTAGTCTTGAAAACTTTCTAATTGCTATCTTCAGAGGGATTCAAGAAGTATTGTGACCATTTCAAAGGAATTAGTTTTTATTTCTTTTAAAAAGGTACAATCAATACCTAGGAATGACTTTTTTGGGAAAATCAGATTTCTGTCTAATTTTTTGTCAGTTACAATAAGTAATTTAAAAATAATCAGTGCAATGCCTGAAAAATAGAATGAACAATTCTGAAGACTGAATCAGATAAATAAAAGATAAAGTTGGGAAATTTCCCAATACATAGAACAAATGACAGATAATTAATAAAAGGAACGTCTTGAAATATTGAAAGTTGACACAGGTCAACCAGTCAATCATTTCCACTGGGAAAAAAACGTTTGGTTTTTTTTTTTTAATTCTCAATTTTCTTCTATTTTTATATTTAAGTATCTCTTCACATCCATTTTAATGGAGAATTTTTTAATAGGAAAAAGAAAATAAAAGAAAATTCAGTAGAAAAAAAGGAGTTATGTGTTCAAATTGAAAGCCCTCAATAAGGAATGAGCAATGAAAGTAAAATAGAAATGCCAAGCGGTAAAAGCAAAAAATGTAAAAATGATATGTGAAAAAATGAAAAATAAAATGGAAAGAGGTTTGCATACACAATTAGCAAAATCATGTGCCATTTATAAACTACAAAAATAGAGAAAAATCCTTAATATTTCCAGAAATTAAGAAACAGGTAACCTTATCATGATAAAACTCAAAGGGGCATCAAACTAAGAGTAAAAGTCAAGGGTACCATGGTTTCAGATTCTGAGCAGAAAGTCTATTCAATCTGCAATCCAATACTGAGTCATTTGAATGACTCTGAAAAAAACAAGCCATCAACTTGTCTCCTGAAAGAGCATAGATAGAAATTAAATCCTGGATAAAGCATTAACAAAGCAACTCTGCACAGTGACTCTGACTTGAAAGGTATCTTATCTTTTATCTTGTAACACAACTCTGTATGCTATAAGCTCAAAATACAAAACACAAATTTCATTAAATTCCTTTACACCAACAATACCTATGACACACCTATGAATCTCTCTAACAAGAAATATGTAGGTCCTATGTGAAAAAAACATGCAAGCATTATGGAAAGACAAATAAGGAGATCTAAACAAATGGAAAGACATGACATTTAGATGAGAAGACTCAATATTGTAAAGATGTCAGTCCACCCTAAATATATATGTAAGCTCAAGTTGGTTTCAATCGTATACCAACAAGTCTTTTTTTAAAATGCAAATTGGCAAATTCATTCCACTATTCTTCTGAGAAAATTAATGGCAGGTTACTTAAACTTTCTAAGGCATATTCTCTTCCTGTGTAGTATTGGGATCAGAATGAAACCTATTTCAAAGGACAATTGTGAGAATTAAATGAGATAACACACGCAAAGCACTTAGCACAATTACCAGCTGATGATAGCACCCATAAATCTTAGTTCATATCATATTATGCTCATGTATATAAATACTCATATATGTATGACAATGTTCATGGCAGCAGTATTTATAATGGCAAAAATTAGATCTCAAATTTCTGTCGGTATCATAATTATAATGATTAAGTACAATATAGTATATCCACAGCATGGAAAAATATTAAAATTTGTTATGAATATGTCTATAATCTGACATGAACAAAGAAAGTCACAAAGCAACATGTGTACATATTCATGTAATAAGTATATAAAAATTGGTAGATAGATGATAGATGTTTTTAAATAAAAGTAAATATATATTAGTAAATTCACAGAAATGGTTCTGGAATTATATACACCAAACTGTTACCAATGGTTTGTGTATAGAATACAAAGATTGATGATATTATAAATTATATAATATACCTCTGTTATATATTCTTTATTATAAATACATCTGTTAGGTTGGTGCAGAAGTAATTGCAGTTTTTCACTATTATAAATAGTGGTTTTCACTATTACTTTTGTGCCATCCTAATATATTATCTGAAAAATTTTAAATGTCATACAATTCTTGTTTACTTTAAAATCTATGAAATAGGAAAGGACAGTGTTTTCAGATTGTAGTTGAGCTTCAGGAGATCCCTGTGCCAGCAGGGTCACCCTCAATGAAGAAGGAGGCTTGCACCAAGCTGCCGGCCTCACCTCGGGGCCACCCATGCTTAAACCCAAGTGCAAACCCCTCAGCCACCAATTCTCTCTTCAGCTTCATCTCCATTCCTACCTGAGCTTGCTACCCCGACTTACTGTGCCACACTCCCCAAGTGTTCCAACTCTCCACCATGTGCTCTGAAACCTTGAGGTGTGAATACCATGCTCCCTTGTATTCTGGGGGTCTTCACAGCTTCTCTATCTGATGAGTCACTGAGGCCAGGAGTTCCCCAAGACACACAGCTTCCTGCAGCCCTCTCCAGTGAAAGCTTCTCCCAGCACTGTACCTCCAATTTTATGGTAGGAAGGTGGAGAAGGATCTCCTTCACCATCTAGGGCTGTCTCTAGGCAGTTACTCCATCCCCAGATATACAACTGATCGCTATTTCAAGACCCTGCATGATCTAGCCCTTGCCTCCCCCTCAGCTCCATATGTGATATAGATGAACACCCAGCCACACATGACAGTTCAGCAACTGTGAACTATTCAATCCATCATGTGTTTCTTGCCTCCATTTCTTTTCCCTTCTAACCAGATCTCTTCTTTCTCTTTTTAGAGACAAGAGGTTTGCTCTGTCATCCAGGTTGGAGTGCGATAGCATGATTATAGCTCACTGAGTTTGGAGAAACTCCTGGGCTCAAGCAATCACCACTTCAGCCTCCCAAGTAGCTGGGACTACAGGCGCAGGCCACCATGCCTGATTAACTGTTTTTTAATTTTTATTTTGTAGAGATGGGGTCTCACTTTGTTGCCCAGGATGGTCTTGAACTCCTGGATTCAAGCAATTCTCATGCCTCAGCCTCCCAAAGTTCTGGGATTATACACATGAGCCACCACAACTAGCAGATCTCTTCCTTCTGACCAGAAGACTGTTTCCTATTTCCCCTACCTCTTGCCCCCTCTCTTAGTGTGGTCCCAGTAGTGCTTTAAGACACAAATTTGATCAGGAAGTCTTTCTCTTCAACCCTCAGCCCCCTCACCCCCACCTCCCCCACCGCCACCCAGCAGCCTGGGTTAAATGGCCTGCTTAGGTCTGCTTCGCTGCACACAGACTCTGAGATGGAGAATCACATGCAAGTAGTTTCTGAGAGGCAGTTTTGGGAACAGGCCCTGGAAGACACCAGGGAAAGTGAGAAAAAGCTAAGGGAGATGTTGAGCTGCAATACAGTTACAGCTAAGGCTTTGGTCGATTGCATGAGGGGCTCTGAAGCTGGAGTGGTCCATCAGAGTTGTTCCAAATTGGCAAAAGAGCATGGAGCCTATACTCTCACATCTACCAGCCATGCCTCCAAGGAAAGGACATGGTCTTGATTGAGGCTGCCCCCTTCACTGCGAACCTGCAGCCAACAATGCTCCAACAGCAGGGGAATAAGGTTGGTGATCTGGGCTGTGCACCACAGCTCCCGCTGGGTGACCCTTCTCTGCACTTACCAGCATGTGTTATAATGTGTCAGTCTTCCCTCTAGACCAGGGCTGAGCAAGCTACAGCCTACAGGAGAAATCCAGCCCACTGCCTGTTTTGTAAATAAACTTTCATAGAAACACAGCCATGTTCATTCATTCACACATTGCTTATGGTTATTTTCATATTATAATGCAGAGTTGAGTACTAGTAATAGACTATGTTGACTTCAAAGCCTGAAACAGTTACCAGCTAGCACTTTACAGAAAAAGTTTACCAACTCCTTCTCTATTATCTTACACAATATTCACTAAGTAGTGCCTGGAAATTAAGTTTTAGAGGAATAACCAATGAATTAATGTATGGATGAATGAGTCACATTGAATTTGATTCTTGGCTCTGCCACTCAAAAGGAATGATCTTGGGCACATGGATTAACCTCTCTAAATTCAGGTTCCTCATCAACAAAATGAGACTTATCACGTCCTTTCTAGGGTTGTAGTAAACATTAAATGGAAAAGCATATGTAGACTAATAGCACAGTACCTGGCACATACTAAATGTTCACTTCAGTGAGAGCCATTAGGTCTATTCAAAAAGTTATACTATACTTTAAGGCTGAAAAAGGCTGAATTATGTCCTTCTTCCCTATATGAGTAGGCTAGATGTTAATAGTGCTTTTCTTATCGAAACAAAACAAGAAACAAACAAACAAACAAACAAAATAGATAAACCTTTAGCACCCGCCAGAAACACAAGACCGTTCCTGCTGCATAAATATGACAGACAATCCTGGTGGTTCTCAGAGGTATCACGCTGTATATATCTGGCCCAGATCCTAATTAAATGGTGGAAGCCAGATCCCATAAATGAGAGGTGCCAAAATTTGAGAATGATGACTAATCTGTCGTAGCCATTCTGAATTCCATTTCATTAGCAGGTGGAGCCATGCTTTGGGCCATTCCCAGAAGATGGGCTCCAAAGCAAGATTTCCAGAGGCACCAGTCACTGCACATTTGGTGGGGCTTTTAATGCTTTTATATGAGCCACTTTGTTAATGACATTGTATTTAGTTAAGGTAACACTAGATGCTATTAACCTCCAAAGTTCAGTGAAGCACAAAGAAGAAGTTTATTTCTCATTCATCCAACAGTCCAAAGTGGGTGTATTAATTTTCTATTGCCATATAACAAAAACACCACCAATTTAGCAGCTTAAAGCAACACAAAGTAGTTATCTCAGTTTTTGTTGGTTAGGAGTCTAGGTATAGATTAGCTGGATTCTCCCTTACTATCTTATGAGGAGGGAATTGAGGTGTCAGGATTTCAATCTCATCTGAGACTTGGGGTCCTCTTCCAAGTTCACTGCTTGTTGGAAGAATTCACTTCCTTGCAGCTGTATGTCTGAGGTCTCAGTTTTCATGTTAGCCACGGTCCAGGGATGTGCTCAGTAACTAGAGGCCACTGTAGGCCCTTGCCACATGGCCCCCCTCCTCTCACAACCTAGAAGCTTACTTCTTCAAGGACAACAGGATAGTCTCACTCCAGTCTGCTAGGGTGGACTCTTGTAAACAATAACATAACGTAGCAATTATCACAATGACTATCCCATCACTTTTCCCATGCAATGTAAGCTAATCAAGGGAGTTACTATCCCATCCTCCCCATAGGCCCTGCCCACACTTTAGGGGAGGGGACTATGTACTCCTGCTCCCTTAAGTCTTTGTCATCTTCTTCCTCTTCTCCTTATCCCCTTCTTTCTGCTGGTCTCCTCCTACTCCCACCACTAGCCCAGTTATTGTCATTCTCCACCAGGGGTCTCTGTATGTTTAGGAGACCCTATTGTTTGCCTACCCCAAAGCCACTTATTCCTCTTTTTTGTATTCTAATAAAATGCTAATATTGCTCTGGTATCCACCCTACTCCGTATTACCATATTCTCAGTCCAAACACCAAAAACGCAAATCCTGATTAGTTTAAGCAATCATGGTTGTTACAATTCTGGCCAATGAGACCTGAAGGAAATCTAATGCTGAGGCTCCTGGAAAAGGTTTTCCAGACTGATTAGAACACATACAAGAGAAAATGCCATCTTTCTTCCGCTGCTGAATAGTTGCCAATGGGCAACCATTGTCTGACCATGAGAGAAGCCAGCTTTAAGACTGGAATGAGGAAGGCAAAGTAAAAGAATGGAGAGAGCCTGAGTCCTTAGTGATGTCATTCTGCTGCTGAACTAACTGTCCCTAGAGTCTCCATGCATTAAGACCTCTTGTTGTATGAAACAGTATTGTTTAGACCAGGTTGAAACTCGGTTTCATATACCTCCAGTTGTAGACACCTAAATGACTGGGTGGATGGTGTATCAATTTTTAATTGTGATACCCTCCACGGAGCACAGCAAAATTATGCAAAATATTGTAGTACCCTTACTTCACATCCTGTAGTGGGAAACATTAATGATGATAATGATAACATCAGCAACAAAGTAGACAGAAGCTGCCTCTGGCAAAGGATTGATGTCAAGGTCACCAACATGAAATTTGCAAAATCAATTGCCCCTGATTTTCCTGAACAGCATCTAGAAGTATATAAACATGGGTTTGACATATTTTCTATAGTCTTCCAGATTTAGCATTATCCAGTTTGAAAACACAGAGTAAGTGTGCCAGTGACAGACTTTAGAGAAGCTGTTAATGAGTTGATATTAAAAGTTCGATTGAATGCCCCTTTCCAATCCAAATCAGTGGAGCAGAGTAGTCCAAATCAGAATTTTGTTGATTTATGCTTAACGAGGTTGTAAGGAGGTAAATAGGATTCATGCTCAGGCTCCATTAGCATTCAGTCAGCAGTTGATATTCCCAATATAAAAATGCATTCTCAGTGAGGTTTGCTTGTTTTTTTTGTTGTTTTATTTTTGCCATAAATATGCATCCCAGCCCTATGGATGACGTGAACTGAGTGGTTCTTGACCCAGAAGGCCAAATGAACTCTTGAGGAATCATGTCCATCAAAAGTTAGTTGGCCTGTAGTGCTCAGAGCAATGCAAATGATTCTGCACTGTGACACTGACTTGAAAGTATCTTGTATCCACTCCCTCCATCCACGTGCATCTTGGGGAAAATAGAGAAGGCAAGTCATGCATTCAATTATCAAGGTAAAATATTTCAGGTTAAGTGGCTCCATAAAGCCAAACAGAATGAACATTCTTCTGGCAGTGTCCAGAGAAATCCATCAGCCTTATATTTCCATTTTATGTAAATCCAATAAACAGATGAGGGAAAGCTAGGGCATTTTGCAGACCTTGAGAGGAGATTTGTTCATGTTCATCAAGTCACATTGCTTGGAATAGGTTAGCAGTAGGTCTCTACAAGAATGGAGTTTTTCTTTTCCTTTAAAGGTGTATGGAAATAAGAATCGAAGCCAAAGATTATCTGGAGTGGCCTATTTTTAGAGAAAGTGGTTTGCTGAATTTGTCATTCATCCTGCTGTGAGCCATGGCAGGCATCAGTAGTAACAGCCAGCTCTTACAAGAAAAATCTTTCCATTCTTGAAAAGCATTAAAAAGGAACGTTATCAAGTACAAAGGCAGGTGAGACAGGAAGTGAAGGAATAGGAAAATGTAAGGCATTTTCTGTGTATTTGTGTACATATTACCATACGTATCGATTTACTAGTGTGTGTTCACCTGCTCATATGCTTTATCAGTGCCTGGGTGTTATGTTTCGTGGGTATGTGTGTCTATATCCCATGCTCTGTGAATGTAAGTAATTATAGCTAACTAATATTTATTGGGTTGATACTGTGTCCCAGACTCTCTGCTAAGAGCTTTATGGGGATTCTTTCCTTAAATCATTTCAACAGCCTACGTTTTCCATTCAACAAAGAGGCTAATAGAACTATTAAGAATCAGAACCAAAATTTGGATCCCGGCAGCTTGACCATTTTGGTCAAACAGCTCCCCAGGGCCCATTGCCATTGATTAGGTTGCTGTGCTACATGGTGACTGTGTTTATATGTGTCTTCAGATATTTTCTGTTTGTTTTGGAGAAAAGCTTAAAGGATATCAGTTCCTTTTATTGTCCATATTAAATCAGTACATTTACTCAGGCAATTAACCAAACACACACACCCATATTCTTGGTAACACATTGATGTATTCAGCAGCAAATTGAAATTGAAAAACTAACGTCTGAGGGTGTTTGTAATTCCTGATTGATCTTTGCCTTTATCTTCAAATATTATATGTCTCATAATCCACTTAGTTCAATCTGGTGCCTTGCCATCTGGCCTCTGGCTCATATAATCAGTTTGTGTGATGTTTAGGACTATATATTTAGGGGATTTGAACTCTCTTTATACCACATCTTCACATGGATGTCTAATAGATATCACAAAATTAACCCATAAAAAGCAACTGCCCAATATCCATCCCCTTCATGCATCAGACATGCTTCTTCACACTGTCTATCATCTAAGTAAATGGCCACTCCCTCCAATGGCAACTATAGAAACCAAAAAACCTGAACTCATCCTTGGCTACTCTCTTTTCCTCAAACCCCACATCAACCCACTAAGAAATCCTGTAGACTGTAACTTCAAAATATGTCCAGAACATACCACTTCTTACCATGTTCACTGCCATACCCCTGGCCTAAGCCATCTTCTGTCTATAGAAATGCTAGTTATTTCTATAAGTCATAAATCAGTACAATCTTTTTAATAGTCATGTCCCTTAGAGTCAAGTAATGATGTTCTATAACACTGAGAATAAATTTAGAGTCCTTATCAAGAATCTGCATATGTAACTTTATCTGTATCTTCTGCCTCCTCCTCTCCCTCTCCTAGTCTGCTCCAGTTATTGAAGCTCAACTCCTTGATGTTCCTCAAACACGCAGAATATATTTGCATCTCAGTTTGAGAAAATGACCAGGATCAAAGAGTGCTAGTGGGAGAAGTTCCAAAGTGACTCTTAAAAGAAGTGCCCAGGAAGGCAGGGAGTATTTTGCCAACAAATTGCACCATAGGAAGTAAGACCATAACATCTACGCCCAGGAGAGACTGTTCTTCCATGATGAGGTCTTCAAGAGACAATGACGAGAGGCCCGCAGGTTGTAGGTCCCCTAATGGAGATTAGGCCAACGGTTGTAGGCTGTGAAGGCAGCACAGATGCCCTGTCATGAGGCAACATGGGTGGGTCATGAGCATGGCTTTTGAGGTCTTAGGAGACCTAAATTCCTGACTCCATCACTTACTATCAGCATGTAGCTGGGGGCGGTCACTTGGCCTTTCTGAGTCTCAGTCTCCTCATATTTCAAAATTTTGCAGATTTAACTTCTCACAATAATATTTTGGATTTATCAAAAATCTACATATGCCCTTGGGAGTATAGCATATATGTGCTATACCAGTTAAATATATTAAGTGTACAAGTTGAAGATAATTTTGACCAAAAGTAACAGACAGAAAAATCCAACTTACAATAATTTAAGCAAATATGTATCTATTTTTCTTACATGGAAAGAAGTGTGCAGGTGGGAAGTGGCTGGCTTAGTTCAACTACTCAGCAAAGTCATGAAGATCTTCCTTTGCTCGGCCACCTTGTCTGGTTGGTTTATGTACTCTTGTTTATTGCATTGAAATGGCAGAAGGGCTGCTGTAGCTTTTGACATTGTGCCTACGTTCTGGACAAGAAGGAAAGAAAGGGAGGGACAACCATGTCTTCTCTCTTTTATTAGCAAAGCAAAACTCTCTGGAGAAATCTACATTGGATGTACATTTCATTGGCCAAAACTGTCACATGGCCATTTCTAACTGTAAGGAAAATTGGATACATTGCTGTTCCAAGAAAAATGGAGGGTTTTTTTTTTAAAAGGGAAAGAGAAATAGGAATTGGAAATTGGGTATACAACTAAAAGAGTCTGCAGTGGGAGGAAAGAGTCTTTCAGGGGAAGAAAAGACTGAGAACTGCTTTGAGAAAAACACGAAGTGCCAAAGATATTCTTCAACGTTGTTATTTGTTAGTTTTATTCTTTGGCATTTAGATTTTGAATTCAACTGTAAATTTTGGTGTGGCATGAGGAGACAAAGGAATCCAATTTGTCCTAAACCATTCTTATACTCACAAAATTCTACGCACACTCACCTACCTGTTTCAGGGCTCTATGTCTGATTCAATTCCATTGATATATATGGTTTTACATAAAGTACTATGTATTTTTAAAATTCCTATAGTTTTGCAGTATGTCTTAAAATCTGGTTGGGATATCATTATCCTTGCTCCTTTTTCTAAATAGGCCTAATCCAATCTACAAGGAATTTACAAATTTGGGGTGGTGAGGCACACAAAAAGAGAGTGAATTATAATATGATACAAATTGAAATAAGAACTATACTTGGAGTGCAAATTATGGGAGACATAAAGAGCAATTTGTTGATTGGAATGATGAAGACATCCTCATTGATCCAGGCAGCAATTATCTGTTAGGCATGGCCTGTATACCAAGCATTTCAACACTAAGTGCTAATCTCTCTACAGTGAACAAAATAGAAAACCTGCATACCCTCATGAAGTTCACATTTTAAGAGAGACATAGACAAGAAACTGATATGTAAAGTAAGTTCCAATTATGACAAAATCTAACACAACAGGTGGCTTTCTGAGAGTGTGTTCCCAGACAGAAGAAGAGTATGAACAAAGACTCAGAGGCAGGAAAGTGGCCACTACTAGTTAACTGCAGCTGAAATACTGAATGTGAGGATGGAGGAACATGATCAGAGCAGGCTGGCAGCTAATGTCTGTCTTGGTCAGAGTGACCAGGATCGACTCCTGGCTTCACCATTTACTTGCACTGTGACCTGTATCACTCTGATCCTCAGTGTCATTATCTATAAATTGGAATATAATGCTTTGTAAAGTTGTAGGGTAGGTTAATGGGAGAGTGCACATGAAGTATCTGCCATACGGTTACTACTCCATAATTGAAATCCATTTTCAAATAATAGTGCTCTGTTCACTGTTCCTCTTCCTCTGGAAACTGCTAAATTAGTTTGCCGGCTGAGGCCATCCCTTTCTCAGTTGATAAAATATTTTCAGTTATATTTAAGGACATCAGACTGAACAATAAATGTAAAAAACTAACCTCTTGCTGATTAAAAGATTCATTTGAACGAATTTACCCATTCATTCTTTCATTCAGCATCTTTCAGGACCAACAATGTGCCAATCATTGCTCTAGACAAACACTTGGTGTCCAATAAAAATACAATAACAGTTACATGTGTAATTTTAAAAATTCTAGTTACCATATTAATAAAAGCAAAAAGAAACTAAGGAAAATAATTTTAATAAAATCAATATAAAATATTATTCAGGTATTTTAATTCTTTTTTTTTTTTTTGCATTGTCTCCCAAATCAAGTGTGTATTTTACCTGACAGCATATTTCCGTTCAGACCAGCCACGTTCTCAGTGCTCAGCAGCACGTGTGGCAGATGTCTCCATATTGTCCAGCATGATGTGTACAGAATATCTCCATATTTCACACACTTGGGAAACAGTGTGAACTATCAACAAAAAAGACAAGACTCTCATCTCAAGGCCTTTACATTTTTGAAAATAAGTGAACTTGTCTCTGGATTTCTAATTAATTGGAGTGCAGGGTTTATACCTGGCTTTCGGTATGGTGACATTAAAGCCATGAGGCAAAGTGCATTTTCTTTATTTCCTATTATTTCTAGGAGAGTAACCTACTCCATTTACATTAAAATCCTAAATATTGATCTACCATTTCACTATTAGACATTTATAGTTCTCTTGTACAAACAGAAATCCCCAACCTCCTGCCAGACCCCCTTCAGTTAATACCAGGTAAAAGCCCTACTAACCCTCTCTCCCTTTTGATACACTAGCTGTATCGATCAGCTGTTTAAGTGCTGAAACACACCCCTCCCCCAATCTCAGTGGCTTATCACCACAAGTGTTTATTTCTTGCTCATGTCACTGATCAGTATCAGGAACTTGCCAGAAATTCTTATTTTAATGCTGTACAATCCACTAGTGTTTTACCTCATGGCTTGCAATTACTGAGTCTATTAAAGAAATTCCTCCCTACTCAAGGTGCCAAAGATATTCTCCTACGTTTTTACTTGTTAGTTTTATTCTTTCACATTGAGATATTTAATTCAACTGTAAATTTGTGTGTGACACAAGGAGAGAAAGGAACCCAATTTGTCCTAAACCATTCTGATATTCACAAAATTCTACATGCACTCACCCACCTGTTTCAGGGTTCTACGCTTACATTCAATTCCACTGATATATATATGGTTGTATATGGTATTTTATAAATACATACTTATTAAAAAATAAGTATCATGTATTTTTAACAGTCTTATGGCTTTTTAGTATATCTTAAAATCTAGTTGGGATTTTTTTTTCTTTGCTCCTCTTTCTAAATAGGACCTTGGCTCTTTATTCTGGTTCCTTTATTCTGTAATATAATTTTTATTGCAGATGTTAATTTGTTCAGTATCCTTTGGGAATTACTTTTAATTTTTATAGTAACTTGGAAAGAATTGACTTACTAAAAATGTTAGTCAGGCCAAGCATGGTGGCTCATGCCTATAATCTTAGCTACTCTGGAAGCTGGTGTGGGAGGATCACTTGAGCCCAGGAGTTCAAGACCAGCCTGGGAAACATAGTGAGACATAGTATCCACAAATTTTTTCTTAAAATTGGCCAAGCATGGTGGCACATGCCTGTAGTCCCAGCTATGGAGGCTGAGATGGGAGGATTGCTTGAGCCCATGAGTTTGAGGCTCCAGCGAGCCATGAGCATGCCACTGCACTCTGGCATATCACTCATAAACATGGTATAACTTCCTGTTATTCAGGTCTCTTTACATATACTTCAATAAAACATTTTAATTATCTCAAAAAGTTGTCCTTGCTGCTATTCATTCCTTCTCTTGGGCTCTTTATATCAAGTCTTGTATTTTTTGTACCCATCACCTCCAGTTGGTTCCCTGTGAAAGATTGCTTATTCTTGCATCGTGCCTCTGATATTGCCCCTTAATTCTTTAGGATATGTATTATGCATATATTAAGTTTATATTATATTCTGGCCCAATCACTATCTTCTCTATGCCATGTTATTTTTTCCTGAGGGCTATATTCCCCTGGGAGTATTTGCTGCCTTGGTTGGTAATTTGTATGTGGTCAGGGAAGCAAAAGCGCAAACCATTGAGCATGTCCCTTGCTCTCATTTGAGGAGTGAGTAATCCACCAAAGAGCAGGCTTCCTCTGATAGTGTTATCTGGATTCAACCACTCTCTGTTTACAACCCCCATCACCCAACCAAGTAATGCTGCTTTTCAGGAAGCTTCCCTGCACCTTCACGTTGCGCACTTTTTCTTTGGCCAAGAGCTGTCATATAGCCCACATATAGAGGGGAAGCCAGGGAGAACTTTGGGGCAGGTCTTTGGCCTACCCCTGATATATCTGCTCCCCATGGCACCAGGCATCCAAAGGTTCTCTGCGACCCCACAGCCTCCAGTGTGCCCCAAACTGGCATTGCTGCATAAATGCTCTTCATGGACAAGCGTGTGGGAGGCAATAAACTTCCTAAAGCCATGTAGGAGAGGGAAGGCCCCCCCAAAGAAATGATACCCTGTACATGCCATGGTGCTCAGCTCTCTTCGAAGTTTAAGATGTTTTTCTCATACAAATGAAACCCAAAGGCCTAGTAGTTTCTCTCTTTTCCTGTGTCCCTGGAGCCTTCAACCTTCTTCCCGTCTATGTGGCATACCCAGGAATGGGTTCAGGGGAATCAGCATAGCTTATGTTCATTCTTCTTTCAGTCCAGTGTACTTTTACATGCACAAACACTCCCACAAACACACACACACGTATATACATTTTTCTATTGTTTGCTTTACTGTTTACAGCTGGAGTTTTCAGAACAATGTAAGTAATAGTCTTTGTCCCTAGAAGAAACCCTATTTGACCACAGAATAGAATTGAAAAACAGATTTATTTGGTTTCTTAGTATTTTACTTAAAGTTTCTCTTTGTATTTAGAAAGGAAATTGGTTTGTAGAATGTGGATGTTTCTATATTTCTGTTCACACACTCTTCACTGGGTTCCAGCAAGGGAATAGTACAGGTTTGAAAAAAAATGAATGTGGATCTATGCTATGGGACAGATTATATAGTATAGAATTTGTGTGTTCCTTAACGTTTTGGAGAAACTTGCCCCTAAAAAAACAGTCCAGTCACTCCTTTGCAGATAATTATTTAGAAATCATTTTACATATTTTCTCTGATGTTTGAGCTAATCAGCTATTCCTTCATTTTTAAATTAATTTTAGCAATTTACATTTTCCTAGAGAGGTTATTTTTTAATGCCAAATATTCAAATATATTAGTGAAGGTTCTCAAATCATTTGCATTTGTGGTTATATCACCTTTCTTATTTTAAATTTTGTTTTAGTGGGATATTTTCTTTTCCTGTTGATTAGACTAAGTAAATTTTTCTATTTTAACATTTTGTTGAATAAACTAGTTCTTTGATTTATCTATTTTATGATTTTTTGGTATGTCTCCTGATTTCTTCGGCCTTCCTTTGATTTTCTTTTTATAATTTTTTAGTTGTTTCTTGGTTCACCAGTATGCATTATTTCCTTTGTAACAATAAACTCTTTAATGGCTTTGAAGTTACTCTTAAATACAACTGTGATTGTATCTCTTAAAGTTTTTACACTTATTATTTTCATAACTATTTTTTAATACCCTGAAACAGAAGAGGATGTGTGTGTGTATGCATACATGCTAATGAGAGGTGGGGGTTAATTTCCAGTTGGTTAGGTATTTTAATGTTTGCCTTTGAGTTGTTAAATGATTGTTCCACAGTTCTGTGCTAATATAATGTGGACTGTTTAACCATCTATTCTGAGGAACTCATTGAGAATTCCTTTGTGGTTTCTTATAAGGTAATTTTTGGTGAGTATTTCATAGGCACTTGAAAACAGAATTTATTTACTGAAGTGTAAAAAACTTAATACTCTCGATTAAATCAACATTGTAAGTTCAATTGTTCATATATTTTATACTTTCTTTTACAGTGTGAGATTTATCATGGATTGAAGGATATCAAAGTATTTTACTACTGATTCATTTCTTTCTATTTCTTTTTATACTTTAAAATATTTATCTTTGGCCTGGTGTGATAGCTCACACCTGTAATCCCAGCACTTTGGGAGGCCAATGCAGGTGGATCACCTGAGGTCAGGAGATCGAGGCCACCCTGATCAACATGGAGAAACCCCATCTCTACTAAAAATACAAATTTAACCAGGCGTGGTAGCTCATGCCTGTAATCCCAGCTACCCGGGAGGCTGAGGCAGGAGAATCGCTTGAACCTGAGAGGCGGAGGTTGCGGTGAGCTGACATCATGTCATTGCACTCCAGCCTGGGCAACGAGAGCGAAACTCTGTCTCAAAAAGAAAAAAAAAAAAAAAAAAAAAAAATTATCTTCAATAGTCTAAAGTCATGTTATTTGGTGAGCAATAACATAACTGTTTAAACTTCATTTTGGATTGTACCATTCACCACTGAGTTTACTCTGTCTCACTAACTTCTTTTAACTTCAATTCAATTCTATCTAATATTAATACTGCAAAGTCCTCCTCTTTGTCAGCATTTGTCATTCTCTTTTCTAATTCTCTTATTTGATCTTTAGGAGTTATTTTGGCTTTAGTGTGGTTCTTTTAAACTACATTGTAAATTTATTTAATTGGAACATAACCCATTAACATTTACTATGCAGGGGCAAAGGGAAAACCTCTCCTTCACCCCCTAAAGGTTCACTGAAAAATCAACACACAAAAGGCAAATTAGTAGAAAAAATGGCATACACATTTGTTAGTGTGTGTGGAGGAGAGTCACAGAGTGATTGTACCACACAGTGGGGTAAAGATGGTTATATACCCTTCTTAGGAGAAAGGGAGATGAGGAAGTGCAGGTGATTTAAGCAGGCAGCACATGATTTTTAGGGAAATTCAATGGGCTTGAAGAACATACAATGGCCTGACAGAACGTTTTCTGGACCCTCAGAGCAGACAATGGTTTATAACAAAAGTCTGTTCAGGTCAGGGAAGGGACCAGAGGTCACTGTTTTCTTCTTTGGCAGGTCCAGATTTTAGGCAGATAAGAGGACTTCAGAAAACAACCTCATCCTGTGCTTTGGAAAACATAGAGGATTGAGAGACAGGAGCAGGGGAAGGCCCGAGATACCATAAGGCTGCTTCTTCAGCTTAGCCTGTCAAAGCACCATATTTGGGGTATAGGTTTCTGGGCCCCAGCAACTGCCATATGTTTGATTTTGCCTCTGTCATTTTATATTCTATTTCTGGAGATTATCATACTCCTTGCTATTTTTTTTGTTTTCTTTTTAAATTATTCTTTGCCATATGAACTTTTTTATTGATAAATTGAAGACAATCTAATTTGTAAAATATACTGATGGCTACTTATAAAATTCTATTTAACACTATTGTAACTGTGTACCTCTATAGTATTAGTTAGCACTGAGACTAGAATAACACATCCTTTTCCTCTTCTATCCTAAGTGAGAATAATGATAGGACCCACCAGAAAGTGTGGATCAGAAGATTAAAAGAACTGTAAAGTTCTACGAACTGCATCTGGCACACAGAAAGACTCAAATGCTAGTGTAACTGATACCATTGCTGTAGTCATTGTTACTTTTTCTCCATATAAAATGAGGAAATTCACATAACCTGACTTCCTTTTTCGGTCCCTTGCTTTTCCAATAGTAAGCATTTTCACCAGGGGTCCCCAACCCCTGGGCCATGGACCAGTACTAGTCTGTGGCCTGTTAGGAACTGGGCTACACGCAAGAGGTGAGTGGTGGGCTATTGAGCATCACCACCTGAACTCTGCCTCCTGTTAGATCAGCAGTGGCATTAGATTCTCAAAGGAGCACAAACCCTATTGTGAACTGTGCATGCGAGGGTACTAAGTTGTGCCCTCCTTATGAAAATCTAATACCTGATGATCTGAGGTGGGACACTTTCATCCTCAAACCATTCCCCATCTACCTCAATCCATGGAAAAATTGTCTTCCATGAAACCGGTCCCTGGTGCCAAAAAGATTGGGGACTGCTTCCCTATACCACTTGTGTTTTGTTACTACAATTTTTGGTACTTTTATTATTGTTAAAACCTTTCTAAACAATGTGTCATCTGTTTCATCAAGTATTTGTGATGAGTTAATTTTCTTTGTAAAATATATCTATATTGGTCATTTTAACTCAGCCATGTTTAAATTATTCCAAGCACAAGTATTTTTGTGCCTCACATTTCCCATATTTCCCAATGTTTTTGTTTTCTCTGATCATAAATGGTTATTTGTCTGCTTTAAAAATATTTAAGTTATAACTTTGTCTTACATTGCTTCATATTGTGGAAGGAAAATTTGAAGTGATCTAAGATTTCTTTCTTTGTGGTTTACCCATTTTCCTGTCTATATGCTTTGATATCCTTCCTTCCTTTTTTTCCTCTCTGATTCTGGAAATTATATCATAATTCAGTTCCACTTATTTTTAAAAAGTAGTTTTCTTATTACCTCCACAATGAGCACATTAACTCTATTTTCACATACAGAAAACTTAGATACATGCAGCTGTTTACAAGATATGCTTCCATATGTTTACATTCATGTGAAGTATATGAACTAATTTAATTGTACATATTTGTAACTCTTACATTTGTACATTTTAAAATAACTGACATGTAATATGCTTATTTCCTAAATAATCATCTATGATTATTTAAGGTTAGGAGAGTCTCTTTTGAATAATTACAATTGTTGTAGTCATACCGTGAGAATTCAATTAATTGTTGGTACCGTAACCTTCTGACAGGATACTTTAACATGCTGGCAGGAAAAGGGATGTCTCTTTTCACCACACTGACCTAACACATGGTGATCCCCCCACCGGCAGGTTTGGGTCTTCCTTCTTCATTTAACCCAGAAGCTCTCTCTTACCTTGTTTTTGAACAGTGCTTATGCCAGAGTCATTCTGAAGTCTTCTTCAGGATCCAATTACTTATTTACATCTTCCTGAATTTCTTTAATGATTTTCAACTTATTGTACCGTTATTTTGCATTCCATGAGAGCTTCCCAAACATACCCACACATAACCACCTTACCTTTCTGCAGACGGTCTCACTTTCACCTTTCCCACTGTTTTAAATTTTACTGTGGCATTATATTACTGGTTGCTACAAATTCTTTCCTGAACTCTTCAAGCCCCCTACTTTTCTAATCTAGTTTGGTCATCTCAGCTTTCATACCTTATTTTGAAGATTATGTTTATTCATATTTATTGAGATGAAAAAAAGGAGAGAATATATAAAATTTGCTTTTCCTTCCAATAGTAAGCATTTTCATAGTTATGTTCCTCTTTTACTACTTGTGTGTTATAATCCTTACTTCATTTTATGTTTTAGAAGTTTTCACTGGCACTAGAGCATTGATTGCTTTTTATGTTAATTTATTTCTGAATGAAAAAAGAGTTTCCCAAGATCTACAATTTGTTCCTAAACACAGTGAGAAAAGTCTCCTATGATGACTTCAGTATTCATATGGATGTTTTAAGAATCATGTTATTCTTGATCTCACTTTCCATGTCTAGGTAAAAAAAATTTAAAGCAAAATTAAAAAATAAACTTCAAAGGAGTTATATCATTTTTTAAGCCAGAAGAGATGTCAGTGTAAGTACTTATCACCAGTTAGGTGATGAAACAACCTCAGAGATCAAATGAATAAGCAAATTATAAGCCTTCAATAAATGCTGGCCATTATCAGCATTAGCAGCACCATTAATAAATATAACTTCATAAAAATTTTATTATAAACTCATCCACTAAACATATTCAATGAATAATGTCAGAGATGAATGACAAACAGAAAAATATGCCACAAAATTACAATTTTTAATAAATATGTAAAACATTTACATATATAAAAAGATCTATAACCTACGACAAAAAATGATTGTGTTTTAAGCACTAGTCTCTGCCAATAGAGGCCACATAAACTGATTTATAAACATATAAAAAGCTATTAACCCCACTGATAAGAAATTAAAAGTTTTTTTAAGTTTCTGTGTCATTTTTACCTATGTAATCAGCAAATATTTTAAAAATTAATTGTAACAAGCACTAGTTAAGGTATATCGAAAAAGTCAATGGTATTTGTGTATGCAAATATGTAGGTACAAAATGTTCATTCCAGTATTGTTTGTAATAGAAAATATACTAGTGAGGGTAAGGATAGGCTGCTATAACAAAGCAACCAAACGAATATTCAGTGTCTCAAAAAATATAGATGTTTATTCCTCTCTCACATAGGTTTCAAGGTAAACTGTTTAGGTTAGCAGGTAGTTGTACTCCTTTTGGTTATTTGAAGACCCAGTTCCTTCCAAGATATCATTCATCTGTTCCCTGGGACATCTTCATAATCTCCATGGTTAAATGGGGTCTCCACCATATCCATAGTGCAGCCAGTGTGAAAAAGGAAGAGAGAATGAAGTAGGCATTCACACAGCCTTAAGGCCTAATTTCAGAAGTGATACACAGCATTTCATTGTGTTTCGTTAGCGAACATACAGTCTTGTTTCTGCCTTTATCAGCCAGAAGGTTAGAAACATGTAATCTAACCACATACCGAGGAAGAAAATTAAAATGGATCTTGGTGAAGAACTACAGGTCTCTGCCTCAAGAAAATGGAATAATTAATTATTCTGGTACCTCCATTCAATGAAATATTAGGCTTTAATAAGAAATGAGTTGGGGCGGAGCAAGATGGCCGAACAGGAACAGCTCCAGTCTCCAACTTCCAGTGCGAGCAACACAGAAGACCAGTGATTTCTGCATTTTCAACTGAGGTACTGGGTTCATCTCACTAGGGAGTGCCGGACAATCGCTGCTGGTCAGCTGCTGCAGCCCGACCAGCAAGAGCTGAAGCAGGACGAGGCATCGCCTCACCTGGGAAGTGCAAGGGGGAAGGGAATCCCTTTTCCTAGCCAGGGGAACTGAGACACCAACACCTGGAAAATCGGGTAACTCCCACCCCAATACTGCGCTTTAAGCAAACGGGCACACCAGGAGATTATATCCCACACCTGGCCGAGAGGGTCCCACGCCCACGGAGTCTCCCTCATTGCTAGCACAGCAGTCTGCGATCTAACCGCAAGGCAGCAGCGAGTCTGGGGGAGGGGCGCCCACCATTGCTGAGGCTTAAGTAGGTAAACAAAGCCGCTGGGAAGCTCGAACTGGGTGGAGCTCACAGCAGCTCAAGGAAACCTGCCTGTCTCTGTAGACTCCACCTCTGGGGACAGGGCGCACCTCAACAACAACAACAACAACAAAAGCAGCAGAAACCTCTGCAGACGCAAATGACTCTGCCTGACAGCTTTGAAGAGAGCAGTGGATCTCCCAACACGGAGGTTGAGATCTGAGAAGGGACAGACTGCCTGCTCAAGTGGGTCCCTGACCCCTGAGTAGCCTAACTGGGAGACATCCCCCACTAGGGGCAGTCTGACACCCCACACCTCACAGGGTGGAGTACACCCCTGAGAGGAAGCTTCCAAAGCAAGAATCAGACAGGTACACTCGCTCTTCAGCAATATTCTATCTTCTGCAGCCTCTGCTGCTGATACCCAGGCAAACAGGGTCTGGAGTGGACCTCAAGCAATCTCAAACAGACCTACAGCTGAGGGTCCTGACTGTTAGAAGGAAAACTATCAAACAGGAAGGACACCTACACCAAAACCCCATCAGTATGTCACCATCATCAAAGACCAGAGGCAGATAAAACCACAAAGATGGGGAAAAAGCAGGGCAGAAAAGCTGGAAATTCAAAAAATAAGAGCGCATCTCCCCCTGCAAAGGAGCACAGCTCATCGCCAGCAACAGATCAAAGCTGGACGGAGAATGACTTTGACGAGATGAGAGAAGAAGGCTTCAGTCCATCAAACTTCTCAGAGCTAAAGGAGGAATTACGGACCCAGTGCAAAGAAACTAAAAATCTGGAAAAAAGAGTGGAAGAATTGATAGCTAGAGTAATTAATGCAGAGAAGGTCATAAACGAAATGACAGAGATGAAAACCATGACACAAGAAATACGTGACAAATGCACAAGCTTCAGTAACTGACTCAATCAACTGGAAGAAAGAGTATCAGCGATTGAGGATCAAATGAATGAAATGAAGCGAGAAGAGAAACCAAAAGAAAAAAGAAGAAAAAGAAATGAACAAAACCTGCAAGAAGTATGGGATTATGTAAAAAGACCAACTCTACGTCTGATTGGGGTGCCTGAAAGTGAGGGGGAAAATGGAACCAAGTTGGAAAACACTCTTCAGGATATCATCCAGGAGAACTTCCCCAACCTAGTAGGGCAGGCCAACATTCAAATCCAGGAAATACAGAGAATGCCACGAAGATAATCCTTGAGAAGAGCAACTCCAAGACACATAATTGCCAGATTCACCAAAGTTGAAATGAAGGAAAAAATCTTAAGGGCAGCCAGAGAGAAAGGTCGGGTTACCCACAAAGGGAAGCCCATCAGACTAACAGCAGATCTCTCGGCAGAAACTCTACAAGCCAGAAGAGAGTGGGGGCCAATATTCAGCGTTCTTAAAGAAAAGAATTTTCAACCCAGAATTTCATATCCAGCCAAACTAAGTTTCATAAGTGAAGGAGAAATAAAATCCTTTCCAGATAAGCAAATGCTTAGAGATTTAGTCACCACCAGGCCTGCCTTACAAGAGACCCTGAAGGAAGCACTAAACATGGAAAGGAACAACCAGTACCAGCCATTGCAAAAACATGCCAAAATGTAAAGACTATCGAGGCTAGGAAGAAACTGCATCAACTAACGAGCAAAATAACCAGTTCATATCATAATGGCAGGATCAATTTCACACATAACAATATTAACCTTAAATGTAAATGGACTAAATGCTCCAATTAAAAGACACAGACTGGCAAACTGGATAAAGAGTCAAGACCCATCAGTCTGCTGTATTCAGGAGACCCATCTCACATGCAGAGACATACATAGGCTCAAAATAAAGGGATGGAGGAAGATGTACCAAGCAAATGGAGAACACAAAAAAGCGGGGGTTGCAATACTAGTCTCTGATAAAACAGACTTTAAACCATCAAAGATCAAAAGAGACAAAGAAGGCCATTACATAATGGTAAAGGGATCAATTCAACAGGAAGAGCTAACTATCCTAAATATATATGCACCCAATACAGGAGCACCCAGATTCATAAAGCAAGTCCTTAGAGACTTACAAAGAGACTTAGACTCCCATACAATAATAATGGGAGACTTCAACACTCCACTGTCAACATTAGAGAGATCAATGAGACAGAAAGTTAACAAGGATATCTGGGAATTGAACTCATCTCTGCAGCAAGCAGACCTAATAGACATCTATAGAACTCTTCACCCCAAATCAACAGAATATACATTCTTCTCAGCACCACATCGCACTTATTCCAAAATTGACCACATAATTGGAAGTAAAGCACTCCTCAGCAAATGTACAAGAACAGAAATTATAACAAACTGTCTCTCAGACCACAGTGCAATCAAACTAGAACTCAGGACTAAGAAACTCAATCAAAACCGCTCAACTACATGGAAACTGAACAACCTGCTCCTGAATGACTACTGGGTACATAATGAAATGAAGGCAGAAATAAAGATGTTCTTTGAAACCAATGAGAACAAAGATACAACATACCAGAATCTCTGGGGCACATTTAAAGCAGTGTGTAGAAGGAAATTTATAGCACTAAATGCCCACAAGAGAAAGCTGGAAAGATCTAAAATTGACACTCTAACATCACAATTAAAAGAACTAGAGAAGCAAGAGCAAACACATTCAAAAGCTAGCAGAAGGCAAGAAATAACTAAGATCAGAGCAGAACTGAAGGAGAAAGAGACACAAAAAACCCTCCAAAAAAATCAATGAATCCAGGAGTTGGTTTTTTGAAAAGATCAACAAAATTGACAGACCGCTAGCAAGACTAACAAAGAAGAAAAGAGAGAAGAATCAAATAGACGGAATAAAAAATGATAAAGGGGATATCACCACCGACCCCACAGAAATACAAACTACCATCAGAGAATACTATAAACACCTCTACGCAAATAAACTAGAAAATCTAGAAGAAATGGATAATTTCCTGGACACTTATACTCTTCCAAGACTAAACCAGGAAGAAGTTGAATCCCTGAATAGACCAATAGCAGGCTCTGAAATTGAGGCAATAATTAATAGCCTACCAACCAAAAAAAGTCCAGGACCAGATGGATTCACAGCTGAATTCTACCAGAGGTACAAGGAGGAGCTGGTACCATTCCTTCTGAAACTATTCCAATCAATAGAAAAAGAGGGAATCCTCCCTAACTCATTTTATTAGGCCAACATCATCCTGATACCAAAGCCTGGCAGAGACACAACAAAAAAAGAGAATTTTAGACCAATATGCCTGATGAACATTAATGCAAAAATCCTCAATAAAATACTGGCAAACCGGATTCAGCAGCACATCAAAAAGCTTATCCACCATGATCAAGTGGGCTTCATCCCTGGGATGCAAGGCTGATTCAACATACACAAATCAATAAACGTAATCCAGCATATAAACAGAACCAAAGACAAAAAACACATGATTATCTCAATAGATGCAGAAAAGGCTTTTGACAAAATTCAACAGCCTTTCATGCTAAAAACGCTCAATAAATTTGGTATTGATGGAACGTACCTCAAAATAATAAAAGCTATTTATGACAAACCCACAGACAATATCATACTGAATGGGCAAGAACTGGAAAAATTCCCTTTGAAAACTGGCACAAGGCAGGGATGCCCTCTCTCACCACTCCTATTCAACATAGTGTTGGAAGTTCTGGCTAGGGCAATCAGGCAAGAGAAAGAAATCAAGGGGATTCAGTTAGGAAAAGAAGAAGTCAAATTGTCCCTCTTTGCAGATGACATGATTGTATATTTAGAAAACCCCATTGTCTCAGCCCAAAATCTCCTTAAGCTGATAAGCAACTTCAGCAAAGTCTCAGGATACAAAATTAATGTGCAAAAATCACAAGCATTCTTATATACCAGTAACAGACAAACAGAGAGCCAAGTCATGAATGAACTTCCATTCACAATTGCTTCAAAGAGAATAAAATACCTAGGAATCCAGCTTACAAGGGATGTAAAGGACCTCTTCAAGGAGAACTACAAACCACTGCTCAGTGAAATAAAAGAGGATACAAACAAATGGAAGAACATACCATGCTCATGGATAGGAAGAATCAATATCGTGAAAATGGCCATACTGCCCAAGGTTATTTATAGATTCAATGCCATCCCCATCAAGCTACCAATGAGTTTCTTCACAGAATTGGAAAAAACTGCTTTAAAGTTCATATGGAACCAAAAAAGAGCCCGCATTGCCAAGACAATCCTAAGTCAAAAGAACAAAGCTGGAGGCATCACGCTACCTGACTTCAAACTATACTACAAGGCTACAGTAACCAAAACAGCATGGTACTGGTACCAAAACAGAGATATAGACCAATGGAACAGAACAGAGTCCTCAGAAATAATACCACACATCTACAGCCATCTGATCTTTGACAAACCTGAGAGAAACAAGAAATGGGGAAAGGATTCTCTATTTAATAAATGGTGCTGGGAAAATTGGCTAGCCATAAGTAGAAAGCTGAAACTGGATCCTTTCCTTACTCCTTATACGAAAATTAATTCAAGATGGATTAGAGACTTAAATGTTAGACCTAATACCATAAAGACCCTAGAAGAAAACCTAGGTAGTACCATTCAGGACATAGGCATGGCCAAAGACTTCATGTCTAAAACACCAAAAGCAACAGCAGCAAAAGCCAAAATTGACAAATGGGATCTAATTAAACTAAAGAGCTTCTGCACAGCAAAAGAAACTACTATCAGAGTGAACAGGCAACCTACAGAATGGGAGAAAATTTTTGCAATCTACTCATCTGACAAAGGGCTAATATCCAGAACCTACAAATAACTCAAACAAATTTACAAAAAAAAAAAAAAAAAAAAAAAAAACCATCGAAAAGTGGGCAAAGGATATGAACAGATATTTATCAAAAGAAGACATTCATACAGCCAACAGACACGTGAAAAAATGCTCATCATCACTGGCTATCAGAGAAATGCAAATCAAAACCACAATGAGATACCATCTCACACCAGTTAGAATGGCAATCATTAAAAAGTCAGGAAACAACAGGTGCTGGAGAGGATGTGGAGAAATAGGAACACTTTTACACTGTTGGTGGGATTGTAAACTAGTTCAACCATTATGGAAAACAGTATGGCGATTCCTCAAGGATCTAGAACTAGATGTACCATATGACCCAGCCATCTCATTACTGGGTATATACCCAAAGGATTATAAATTATGCTGCTATAAAGACACATGCACACGTATGTTTATTGTGGCACTATTCACAATAGCAAAGACTTGGAATCAACCCAAATGTCCATCAGTGACAGACTGGATTAAGAAAATGTGGCACATATACACCATGGAATACTATGCAGCCATAAAAAAGGATGAGTTTGTGTCCTTTGTAGGGACATGGATGCAGCTGGAAACCATCATTCTTAGCAAACTATCACAAGAACAGAAAACCAAACACCGCATGTTCTCACTTATAGGTGGGAACTGAACAATGAGATCACTTGGACTTGGGAAGGGGAACATCACACACCGGGGCCTATCATGGGGTGGGGGGAGGGGGGAGAGATTGCATTGGGAGTTATACCTGATGTAAATGACGAGTTGATGGGTGCTGACGAGTTGATGGGTGCAGCACACCAACATGGCACAGGTATACATATGTAACAAACTTGTACGTTATGCACATATACCCTAGAACTTAAAGTATAATAATAATAATAAATAAATAAAATTTAAAAAAAGGAAAGAAAAAAAAAGAAATGAGTTAAATCTCCCATACTACTAGATATATATAATAAAAACATCCCCAGTATATATTATGAAATGCAAAATCATGATACAGAAAAATATACATTGTATATTAGATGTGTGTTTTTTAAAAGAGGCAATCTATACACTTATACATAGGCATACAGACAGAACAGTGCTGGAAGAAGAAACTGTTCATAGAGGTTTTATCCTCAGTTGAACTAGAGATCTGATGTGAGAAGACTTACTTTTTTATAAGTTTCTTTTTTTGTACTATATTTTGTTTACCATGTATGTATCATTATTAATATTATAGGATGTAAATATATAAGTATGAGCAAATTCTTCCCTTGCTTAACACATTCAGCAATTATCTGTTGCTACAAGATGTTGTCAGGCTTATTAACACATTATCGAGCTCTTTTCCTCTTTTTTTTTCTATTTCTACTAGAATGACTAATAGAAATAGAACACCACTATTAGGCTGACCGCAGGTAATAAGTTTGCAGGCAAAATTCATTAATGGATGTTGGAATTAGAGGGCAAGTGTATGGTACGAACAGGACATTTGCCATCTCAAAGTCTTATAGTCACATATTGAAATGACGTCTGGGATGATTTTTTTTAAAGTCTTATAGTCACATGAGATTTATTACGAAGGGGAAAGGGGTAACTTTACAGTGGAGCAACCCGGCAAATACTACTTTAACCCAGCGACAAAAATTAATCACCAGTAATGGAAGATGTTGACATCAGGTGTTTCCTAATATGATGAACTAAGAAGAGCATACTGCTTTTGTCCTAGTCTTATGAAAATACATAACCTTAATATAATAATCAGAAAACATCAGACAAACCCAACTTGAAAGACAATCTACAGAATAACTGGCCAGTAGTCTTCAAAATGCTCAAGGTTATGAAAGACAAAGGAAGACTGACTGACTGAGGACCTGATACAGATTGGAGGAAGCTAAAGAAATAACAATTCATGGCAATATGGAATCCTGGATTGGATCCTGGACCAGAGAAAGGACAATAGTGAGACAAGTAATTCTGATAAGGCAAAATTCTACTAAGATCTGTAAATGAGTTGATAGTTTTATATCAGTGTTAATTTCCTGGTTGTAATCAATTTACTATGGTTATATAAGGTGTTAAGCAGGGGAAGCTGGATGAAGGGTGTGTATGAACTCTATCCTGCAACTTTTCTTTATGACTAATATTATTTTAAAAGAAAATGTCAGAAAAAGAAATACTCTGGGCTGGGAGTGGTGGCTCATCCCTGTAATCCCAGCACTTTGGGAAGCCAAGGCAGGGGGATGGCTTGAGCTCAGGAGTTTGAAGATAGACTGGGCAACATGGTGAGACCCTGACTCTACCAAAAATACAAAAAAGAAATGTGAGGCATGGTGATGTGTGCCTGTGGTCCCAGCCACTCAGGAAACTGAATGGGGAGGATCACTTGAGCCCAGGGGACAGAGGTTGCAGTGAGCTGAGATTGTATCACTGCACTCCAGCCTGAGTGAGAGCAAGACCCTCTCTCTCAAAAAAAACAAAAAACAAAACAAAACGAAAAAAGAGTACTTCAGATAATGTATTACTGGGTTGCTCTTTCATAGATAAAAGGAATCCAGAGCCCTCCTGAATTGAAAAATTCAGAATAATTCTCTGACACTTAATAGCTAATGTTTAACATCAGTAGTTTTCTTTTTCTCACTTGATGTAATCTAACTCTAGGGTTTTTCTTAATTATCAGGAGGAAGCAAAGTCTCCCTTGTTCATTTGGCAAAGGAAACTGCCCTTATCTTATCTCTTGCTAGATAGATTATAAAAATCAAGGAAAGCATCAGATGAGGCTCTAAACAGAGTTGGGATTGTACTTGCTGCTGTAATTCTCCAAGCAGCCTTTAAAGCTGCAAGCTATTTAATAAAAATCCATTTACTAAGTTCCTGTAAATCTAACATGTAGCTTTAGCAGCATACTGCAGTGGTTTGAAAATAAAAAGTCAAGGATTATACACATTGTTTGAAATACACAAAGTATTCTGCATATAAATTGTTGTCTTAATCTGTTAGCTACTTTTTTCAAGCCATAGATTTTTCTTGAGCCAATACAATATAGAAAAGCAGAACCAGACTAGAGGAAAAGTCTCCAGATGTGACTCAGAAGCTTGGGTTCAAGTTCTAACCCCACCACTAAGTTTAAAATCAAATTATATAACGTATACGAAAACAAGTTTTTAAATAAGGATAGGGTCACTAGTTTATTAAGTGGGCTGAACTCAGAAGGTTACCCTCAGCTATTAGCTTTATTTTTCTCTCATCAAACTCTTCTAACATGGTTGCTTGGTTGGAATTCTGTTCATCGCCTCTCGACAACATTTTGGGAAGGTCTCGGCTTTCATTGTTGGTCATAAGGGTCTCATTTTTAGGTATTAAAAATCTAACCTATCTAAAGCAAAATGTAAGTGTGACAGCTAATTCATTGCCCTTCCACTCATCCCCACCAACAGCCTCCTTCCTGACCCATCAACGACCGCCCCAGCTAAGGCCTAACCCTTGGGTTGAGAACCTGTGCTGGGAAAATGAGCTGTGGTCTGTTCTTTCAGTTAGCCTCCACCTTGCTTTTCCTCTCCACCTTTCTCACTTCCAAGTCCACAGGAGATTTTGCAAACAAGAGCTCTAGGGGGTCTCAATCATGTCCCACTCTGGATAAATGATGAGCAGAGCAGAACCTTCTCCATGCTAATGTGGGGCTAATGTGACTCCATGAAGAACACTGTGAGCCTCTGAAACACCTCGACCTTCGTTCACACTCCAATATGCATCATATATGAATTCTTGTATGTGAAATCTTTGCAAGTTCTCCTTCAACCAGGATGGCCACAGGCCCCTAATGCAGTGTCCCCTCTGGACCAGCCTCGGAAATAAGTGCTAGAGAGCTCTGAGCCATTTATGTGCTTCGTTCTGTCTCCCCAAGGTATCTACAGGCTGCCTGGCATGCTATTACTGCTCAAGAATATGTAGGATAGGGACATTTTTCTGGAATTCTCTGGGAGATGCTGTGGTAAGCAGTTCATCTAGTAGTTAAGGATACCTGGGCTTTAGAGTCAATCACTTCTAGATTCACCAGATTCACTTCTAGATTCACTAGATTCTAGATTCAGTCTTACAGCTAATATTTATTGAGCATCTAACATGTGCCAGGCTCAGTTGGAGATTCTGAGAAACGGGGGTTAGTAGAGCAGTGGAAATTCTCTACCCTTGTGGAAACTACTTTCTAGCTTGTGAAGCAGATATTCAACAAAGAAACAAAAAAATGAACATATCAAGAAATCATATACCTCCTGATAATGATGTACCCAGAGGGACTCAGCATCACTTCTGTGATATTTCTACCAAAAATATGTGTAACATGACAGAATTGTGAAGAAACATCAGCAAGCCCACACTGGGGAACATTCTACAAGACAATTGTTCTGTACTCTTTAAAAATGTCACAAAAAACAACGAAAAGCTGACACTATTTCAAAACAAATGAGAAAAAAATACCTGAAAACTAAAAGAATGCATAATCCTAGATTAGATGCTGAAGCAGAGTTTTTAATGCTATGAAAGGTGTTACTAGATCTGCTTAAGTTCTGCTCTGCTCATCACTTGTCCAGAGTGGGCTGTGATTGAGGCCCCCTAGAACTCTTCTTTGTAAAATTTGGGTATGAGTTGCATTAATGTATTACATTAATGTTAATTTACTATGTTGTATTTACATTAAAATGTGGTTATTCTTGAGAGAGATAGAATGAATGAAGTTTTTGGGAATAAAAGATCCTGATGCTTGCAGTTTATTCCCAAACAGATCAGTGATGATAACAATAGCATTGACAACAAATCACAATAATATCTGGATGTCAGAAAGAACAATAAAAATCGAATAGTCCAAACTGTTTATAGTTGTTGAATCTGGGTGAAGGGTATACCAGCATACATGGAACTATTATTGCAGATTTTCTATAAGCTTACAAGTCTTCAAAATAAAAAGTTAAGAAACAAAATCAAATAGTAATAAGTGCTCTGAAGAGGAAATGGGGATAGAGCACAGGGATCAGGGGAAGTCTCTTGTGAATGACCTTTGAGTAGAGACCTGAAGGAAATGAGAAGTAAGAAGACCCTGGGAAGGGAAGAGGATTACAGGAAGACAGAACAACAGGGGTGAAGGCCCTGACATAGCAGTTTTTCTGGTGTGTCTGTGATGAGCAAGGAGGCCAGAGGGACTGGTGCAGAGTGAGTGATGAAGGAGAATGGTAAGAATGATCAGAGGTCAGATCACAGAAAGGACATTAGATTTTATTGTAACTACGGAGAAACTATGCTAACATTTTGAGCAGAGTAGTAAAATGGTCTGACTTCCATCTTAAGTAATCACTCTTGGCCACTTTGAAGGAAGTATGGAGCATGGAGCCAGAAATAGAATATAGTTAATATATTCAGTCAGGGAGACCTTGAGGATGGCGTTGTACAGGTGAGACCAGTTGTCAGATTGGGATGATGATAGTAGAGGTAGTGTGAAGTGGGTGGATTCTGCATATATTTTGAAAGTCCCATTGACTAATGTATTGGCCAATCGACTGAATATGAAGAGGAAGGGAGAAATTGGAGTCAAGGATGATTCCAAGGTTTGAGGTCTATTAACTAGATAAAATGCTATGCCCTTTACTAACTTAGAGTCTGTGAAATGAGGAAGTAAGCTGGAGGACTGCTTCCTAGAGGTCTTCAAGGACACACCAGTCAGGAATTCAGGAGCCTTTCTCTAGAATAATCCAACTGTTTCATTTGACTTTCCCAGGTCCCGCTATGAACCTCTGGTCCTTGTGCTGCCCCAGAGAACAGGAGGGGTGCGAGAGCACAAAGAAATATTCCTTATGACTGCCAAGATTCCTGCACCCATCTAGGCCTTGTCCATTGCAGGAGGAGGCCTGGGAGTGGTGGGGAACTGGTTGGAACCTGCTCAGAGCCTTCACAGTTCTCTCTCTCTGTCCATAAGGGGTGACATATGTAGCGTGGAAGATACTTCCTCCCCCTGCATGTGCTTGGGCCATCTCAAGGCTATACACTTGTTTTCTGTGTTGAACACACTCTTCGATATTGCCTGGCCACCATGGTAGCTCTTCAATCTTGAGTATGTGCCCCACTTCTCCTTGCTTCCTTGGAATTGAGTTGTATAACTCTGCCTTTGGTTTCAGGCCACAGGGTCCATAGGAACATTGTTATCTGTTTCACTCTGCTCCAACTCCTTACACTATACTGGCTTGATACCCTCATGTACTCACCTGGTTTCTTGAATCTGGCCCCTGCATTATAAAGGGAAACTGGAAGTCATAATACAGGTGAAAAGGGTTAGAGTTGGTATGTCTTGGAGAGGAGAGATGAATACAGGACATATTTTTAAGGAAAGGGAGATTAGCCTTGGTTACTGGTAGAAAATGGGGTTCACGATGAGAGAAGGGAGGACTCAAAGAGTCTTCTAGGCCAGAGCATTGTTCTAGGCCAGAAGATTGAAGGGATGCTTCATCTGTCATTTTCTTCCCATTAAATGTGGGAAATTCAAACATGTAAGGCAGGCAATCCATTAATTCAATTACTCACTCAACATAGAATGCCTATCCTATGCCAAAACCTGTACCTGCATGTTGGAGATCCAAAGACGAAAAGAATAGTCCTTGACCTCAGTGTATAGAATAAGAGTATGCAGAATGTCAGTTGTGGTGACGTACTGCTGCAGGTTATGGTAGAATGATAGGGCACCTGCATGCATAGAATATTGAGCTCTATGTGGAGGAGTCAGGGAGAGCCTGAGGCAGAGCATTAGAAGCAATCTTGGAGCTGAGACTTAGATGATGAGCAGCAGGTCTCCAGGAACATATGTGAGAGAAGATGTCCCAGACAATACAGCATGGACAAGATAATCTACCCAGGTTTCCATCTTTATGAACCAGTGGAGCACATGCTAGATATATTTGCCTGTGCAACAGTAGAAATACTATAGAAATATCCTCAGTGCAGCTCTTTCTTATTGCAATTGATGTTTTAGGAGCACAGTATTTGCCTCAGCGAGCTTTTATGGAGTACTATATTAATTTGCTAGACCTGCCATAAGAGAGTACAACAGACTGAGTGGCATAAATAGCAGAAATTTATTTTCTCGCAGCTCTGGAGGCTAGAAGTCCAAGATCAAGGTATTGGTTTCTTTTGGGGCCTTTCTCCTTGCTTTGTAGATGGTCACCTTCTCACTGTGTCCTCACATGATTTTTCCTCTGTGTGTCTAAATTTCCTCTTCTTACAAGGACACCAATCAGATTGGACTAGGGTACATCCTAATGACCTCATTTTAAACTATCTCTGCAAAAGTCCTATCTCCAAATAAAGTCATATTCTGAGGTACTGGGGATTAAGGCATCAACATAAGAATTTAAGGAGGGATATAATTCAGCCGGTAACAGATACCCACTATTTGCAAGGCATTGATAAATGAAACCTAGCATAGTACTGAATGTAAATCCTTTTGTTCTGCTGTCCATCACTTAATCTCTAGAACTACTTGATGTGTAAATTGGAATCTAGAAAGGTCCATACTGTAAAATCCTCACTGCTCTCAACACAGTTTTTCTACCTTTTAGACGGCCAAACAGCCATCATATTTCCATCTTCTCTTTCATTGACCTTCCTAGGGCTCAGCACTCTCTTTGTTCTTGGGGGGAAACACCAGTATGGTCCCTGGAATTGTACACTTTCTCCCCACTGTCACACCACAACAGGAGCAGCAACTCGGAATGCAGAGTGGGGAGTGGCCACCACCACCCGTGTTGGGTTTGATGGCCATGGCATCAGACAGCTTGGCGTGACTCCTACCTGAGGAGCTGGATGGCTCAGAACCCATACTCTCAGTTGCAACCTCAATGCCACCTGGGCAGGCAGGGGCCCTCTCTGACAGGATTCCAGATCTGAGGAGTGTGCTCTGAAACTTGCCATGCAATCCATTATAACGCAGGTCCTATCTCTCTGAATTCACCTCTTCATTCTCCCTAAAAAGGAAGCCTCTTGCCCAAAACATCAATGAGCAATATACTGAATTTACTGAAGAATTTGAGGAGAAAAAAAAAAAGGGAGAGAGGTTTATAAAGTACACTTCCATCAGTAGTTCTCTTACTCAAAAATCTCTGCCTCCATACCAACCCAGAATTTGTTTTCTCCCTGCTCTTTCTGGCACAACCCCCTCATGGCAGCCTCCCTTCACCCCCAACTCCTTTTCTATTACTGCTTGTCATCTCATAACTCGCACCTTAAATCTGCAAACTTCACTTCTTCTCAGTATTCAGTAGAACAAAGAGCTATTGTTTTTAAATTGAGATTGGTCCTTGGAACCGTCTCCCCTAGCTAGGTAGCTTCTCAAAGTATTTCTTCTGAATATATACAGTTCTGTTTCCTAAGAGGAATCTCTGAATCAGCTCTGAAGGTGATACAATCGCCCTGTATTTTTACACTGGCATCCACATGCCTTACCAGATATGGCAGAGGTGCGGTGGGGATTTTGAGAAGTCAGAGTTATGAAGTAGCCCTCGAGTGCCAGACACCTTGCCAGATACTTTAGATGCTTCATTTTATTTAATCCTCACAACAAATCTGCAGGGAACCTATTATTACTCCTATTTTATGGATGGGGAATTTGGGACTCAGAGAAGTTAAATAACTTTCTACACTCACACTGCTGGAGACCAGCAAAGCTGGAAGGGCAACAAAGCCATTCTGACCGCAAAACCTTCACTGTGTCTCTTCCTCAGGTATGAAAGGCTCCTCTATCTCTGCACACAAGGGGAGCCTTAAAACTTTTGCTTTAGGTCCGGCGTGATGGCTCACATCTGTAACCTCGGCACTTCGGGAGGCCGAGGCAGGTGGATCTCCTGAGGTCAGGAGTTCAAGACCAGCCTGGCCAACATGGTTAAACCACGCCTCTACTAAAACTACAAAAATTAGCTGGGTGTGGTAGTGGGTGCCTGTAATCTCAGCTACTCAGGAGGCTGAGGCAGGGAGAATTCCTTGAACCCAGGAAGCAGAGGTTGCAGTGAGCCAAGATTGTGTCACTGCACTCCAGCCTGGGTGACAGAGTGAGACTCCGTCTCAAAACAAACAAACAAACAAAACTGTCGCTTTATTAAGCATCTCAAAGCATCTCATCTTCTATGGACCTCAGATGTGCCACTTAGCATCTTTCGGTCCCATTTTCTCAATCTATAAGATTTGGGCACATTATTTAACTTCTTTCTACCACCCTCTCCTTATCCATAAAATAGGGACAGTAATAGTACCTGCCTCATAGGGTTAGCTTGACAATCCAAAGACAACCCATCTAAAGTCCTTAGGCTAGAGCCTGGTGTATAATAAGAGTACAATAACTACTTGGTAGTAAATGTATATCATTACTATGTACCAGTCACTGTGCTTCCTGTTGGAAGTGGCTTCATGGTCTGCAGGAGAGCCCCAGAGCAGGAGGTAGGAAGGGTAGTAACACATCGCACATGCTGCTCACTGGGGTCATGTAGGAGGGAGCGTCCAGAACCACCTGCAAGGAGGGCCAGGCTAGACTCCACAGAGAAGTGAAAGTTAGGTGAACCAGGCATGCTTCAGATACACTGAATGAGACACAGACCTCCCAGGAAGAACAAACCAAGGCACTTAAGGTTTATGTATGATTGGAAAACTGGGGCCTGCTCTTAGTGTATCTAGGTGCATGGGGTGCAGGAGGGGATGCCTGGAAATAATACTGGACAGGTGATAGCTGCAATCCAGCAGGAAGGGTCCCATATCCCACAGTAAGGAACCTGGTATAACCTAGAACTGAGGCAGGCCTTCAGAGCACTTAAACAGTTGAATTATATGTTTTAACGTTGATTCATACGTCAAGGCTTGAAAGAATGCCTCTGACTATTTCAGCCTCCATTGATAGCTCCTGTTTCTGACATATTAGAGTAGGCAGTGATCAAAACACTCAGCTTCACTTATTAATGTAAATATAGGGCTGTGTCACCCTCGGAAAGTTTTATGCGTTGCTATTTTTCTCCAGAATTAGATCTTAGACTTCCTAAAAGTGGAGACCATTTAAAGTCTTTTGTATTTTCTCACCATGCTGAATTCTCAGAGCTGGAAGGGAACTTTGCAGCCACTGAGCTCATCCTCTATATTTACTGGTAGAACCTAAGCCAAGCAGCTTGAGAGACTTGCCCACGACCACACATTTCATCAGCGGCAGAGCATGCAGTCAATCATATCTAGTAACTGTTGCTTTACCAATACAGTCACTAATAACTGGTTTTTGGAGCTGGCTATGACAGAGCCAGGTAGATGTAAGAAGAATATTTCAACTTTGAAGTCGCCATCCAAACTAAAGCAAATCAGTACCTGAAATGTATTGCACTTGCTGTAAAAGAAATCAAGCTGTGAGTGGGGAAAAACTGTTGGTGAGAAATTTAATCCTCATACTAAACACTACATGTCTAAAGACCCCCAATGCTCACTGTCTGTCCATTGAGTTCACATGTAAAATGCTAGCGGTGAATGTGGAAAGTGCTTTGACAAACTACACCGTCAGCCAAACTTGGAATAGATGAGGTGAATCTACATGGCGGCTGGAGTGTGAAGGCAGCTGGCTTCGCGCGTCAATGCACGAGGGCTATTGGGCCACAATAGGACAGTTATGTGCTCAATTCTTAGATGTCATCATTTAATGGTTTAATATTTTCTCAGAAAAATGGAAATAATGAGCATTTCAATGCTCTTTATTCATTGAACAAGACACAACTATTTTAGAAAAGTTAACAGGTTAAAAAAAAATGTCCATTTAAAAATCAAAGATATAGACCACATGTGAGCATCAAGGAGGAAGCATTTGCTTGTCAAAGGTTCCCTGATGACTTCATTTCAACCCAGAAGTAAAAGTCAGTGCATTAATGGTACAGTGTTAAATAGCCAAGGAAATGACTGTGTAGTGGCAACCGACTTTATGGTTAAATGTCAGTGGGCAGGAAACAGTTGATATGGTGACTGTGCCTCCTAATTTACTGCCTGTGTGGGCAGACTCTTTGCATCAGAACCACCCCTTTCCCATATAGCGTGGACTTTAGATCCTGGCAGAAACAATCAAGTGCACACTGGTTAATTAACTTGATGTGCCACTGTGGAACAGGCTGGTAAATCAATACACCTGCTATTGCATTCACCTTCAGGCTGCAATTCTCTGTGTTCCAGTGCTCTCATGACTCCCAATTTTTGCATCCCCTGACTAATTGCCATAGAAGTAGTGTTGCTCAACCTGGCAACCACATGGATTATTGCTGAAATTCCGGCAGGCGCCAGAAAATAAAACACACGGAGCAGAGAAATTTTGCTAAGAGCACATCAAGGGTGGGATACCTTATGAAAGTCCATTTGGCTTTAGAAGCTTTGTAGACAGACGGGTCTGTATAAGGGTCTTCATTCTGCAACTTCCTAGCCATTTAACTTTGGGCAAGTTGCCATTTTTCTGTTTTGTCATCTGTAAAATGAGGAAATAACCCAAAATGGACCCTCTGAGCTACCTTCCCATCCTACCACTGTGCGTTGCTCTAGTCCATTCACCCTCCCCTGTCTCTGAAATGGTTATTCCACATCTCCCTCTTTCCACTTCTGACATCTCCTCCCTCCATCTCCCATTGTCTCTGACTCAGGAGACAGACTTTTTTTTCTTTATTCACTGAGAATACAGAAGCAATCAAAAGAGAAAAGCCACATCCAGCCAATACCAATTCCACGAACTCTTCTCCATCTTTCTCCTTACAGCAGCCTGCCTCACTCCAATCTAAAAGCAATCCTTCTTCTCAACTACCCAGGGACATGGCTCCAGCATGCCCCTTTCTCTCTTATGCATCATCAGATTTAACACATGCTGGAGTAAGCTCCTGTATTTAAACAAACTATGACAGAAAAACTCCCTGGATGCTGCATTTCCCTTCAGATATTGCCCCTTTTCACTAATCTTCTTTATAGCAAAGCTTCTCAAACCAACTGTCCACGTTCACTACCTCTGCTCACATTTCCCTCTGCTGACTTTTCTTCCAGCCATCCTCTCCTAAAACCTCCTCAGTTAGGTTTTCACACTCACCACTTCACTGAATCTGCTACTATTAAGGTCTTCCAAAGATATTCCCTTTACCAAATACAATAACCAATTCCTAAACCTCTCCTTACTTGACATTATTATTTAAGATTCATTTCATGCTTTTGGCTATTCTCTCTTCTTTGAATCATTTTCCTCCTTCAGCTTCTAACACACACCTCTCTTTGGGTCTTTTCCTTCCTTACCAGCCTCTCCTTCTCAAGTTCCTTTGCTTGTCCTTACCAATCTTCTTGTCCTCTAAATACTGGAATGTCCCAGAGCTCTGTCCTCAGATCACGTCTCCTCCGTGTCTGCACTCACTGCCTATGTAGTGATCTCATCTAGTCTCATGGTTTTAAATACCATCAATATGCAATTACTCCCAAGGTATTACTCCAGCTTGGACCTTTCCCTGGAATCCCAGAATCATATATCCAGCTGTCTAACTGGCAGCCCCACTTGAATTCCAAATAAGCATTTCAAACTTATTCAAAACTCAACTCCAAATTCAGCCATATCTTACCATAACTATGCAAGGCCAAGCTAAAATTACTTCTCATCAGGATTATCGCAAGAGTCTCCTCTCCCAACTTGTCTCCCTGTTTCCATCTTGCCCTCCTACAGCCGGTATTCCATGCAGCTGCTAGAGTGACCCTTTTAAATAAAAGTCAGAGCCTGTCACTCCCCTGTTCAAAACCATCACCCTTAGGATAAACTCCAAAGCCCTTGCCATGACCTACAAGGTCCAGCAAGAAGCTAGCCTTGGCATCTGCTCTTTCTCTCCCCCATCGTTCTTATCCAGACGCACCGACCTCCCAGTGCTTTTCAAATACCATGCCCTTGCTCTCTTGTTGGGGCCTCAGCTCTTGGGTTTTCCACTGCCCACAATGTCTCCAGCATCGCTCACTCACTCACTTCATGTCTCTGTTCCACTGTCACTGGTCAGAGAAGCCTTCCTTGTCACCTTCGAATGCCCAGCTCTGGCCTTATTTTCCTTCGTACCTCCTCTCCCTGTCCAAATTTATATTATTTACCACTTTGATTATCTACTTATAGTCTATCTCCACCCACTAGATCTTAAAACCTTAAAATGAAGGTTTTAATCCTGTTTTTTACTGCCATAGCCCCCAAATCAAGGTCTATGCCTAGCTCAGAGCAGTACCCATGGTAGACATTCATTGAATTATTATTATTAATATTATTATTACTATTATATAGATGGAGTTTCACTCTTGTTGCCTAGGCTGGAGTGCAATGGCACGATCTTCGCTCACCACAACCTCCGCCTCCCAGGTTCAAGCAATTCTCCTGCCTCGGCCTCCCGAGTAGCTGGGATTACAGGCATGTGCCACCATGGCTGGCTAATTTTGTATTTTTAGTAGAGACAGGGTTTCTCCATGTTGGTCAGACTGGTCTCGAACTCCCAACCTCAGGTGATGTGCCTGCCTCAGCCTCCCAAAGTGCTGGGATTGCAGGTGTGAGCCACTGCACCCGGCCTGAATGAATTATTGAATGAATGATCCCCTACCCATAAGGTTGCTAGAATGATTACATGAAGTAAATGATATAGAGTAGTTTCAAGTAAGGTTCTGAAGAATATCTGTTTCTTTTATCATTATTATTATAAATAAAATGGAGCTGGGCCATGGCAGTGGTACATGGAAGCTGATCACTTTGTGACATCTGTGATGATCAGGGTTTGCTTCTATTTCTGCATTTCATATGTTCTCTTCTGGCCTCTGCTCTTTTGGGATAATTAGAGAAAGCATGTTCCTTTAAGCTCATGTCTAGGGCTTAATTTAACTTGTAGGTATTTCTTTTAAGATTCTCACTTGAATAAGTGACATTGACTTCCAAAACAGATTCTCCAGCTCTAGAGGCAGGCAGGGTCCAATGGCTTGATACAATTTCCAAGCCACATCCCCCAGAGCAAGAAAAATGTGGCAGGTCTCCTGGTATCATACTTGAACATCATACATCAACTTCCAGGGAACACAGAACACCACGCTGCGTATGACAAAGGGTTTGAAAGGAGAAGTAAAGCACGTGAGCACAGGAGGGAGACAAGACTGGATATGTGTGAGCATCCTCCCTGTCACTTTCCCTGTCCTGGCGGCAAAGGCCATGCAGTGACATTTGATGCTTTCCTTTGACAAACAGGGCATGCTCTTTTATCATTTTTTCAGAAATTTGAAATATATAAAATGAAAGAAATAGTTCCCCAAAAAGCAGATTTGCTTTCCTGCTCCACGTCCTCACTGATGGCCAGAAGTAGTATCATCTCCCTGGAGGTGGGGGGTGACTCTCCTCCACTGCTCCATCCCTCCTCTAAAGATTCACCAGCAGTGGGAAGAGCATGGGGATGGGGACTGGAGGAAGGCAGATTCAATCTGAACCCTGGTCTTGAATCACAGAAGCTGTGTGACCTTAGGCAAGTTGCTTAACCACCCTCAGCTTCCATTTCTCCAGGGGCAAAATCACATCATCACCAAATGGTTGGAAGGATTAAGATAGGTTGCCTGGCGAAGCACTTAGCTCAGCTCCGTATTCCCAGCTCCTTGCTTCCCACTTTGCCCCCCATCATCCACCATCCACTTATATCCTGTGGAGTTCTCAGAGGGCTCTCCCACACATTATCCTCTGCGACTCTCATGACAGGGTGGGTGTTATTCTGATTTTGAGACATGAGTAGTCAATTTATTGCATCATCTGAACTCAGTAGGGAGCAAACAGAAAATGATTTTGATTTTTCTGTGTGGTGATGTTTACTTTGATAAACCTCTCCCTGGGTTGCACATCCCATGACAAAACCTTGGCAGATTCCTTACCTTCCTGTTCAGTTTAATGTATTAAATGCCCTTCTAAAATAAAACTTCAGTCTTACCTCCTGTGTAAGCCTCCCTTCCTCCAGCATCAGTCCAGCATCAGGACTTTAAGTCCACCTGAAGGACTTGAAGTGAAGAGGGTCTGCACTGCTCCTTTGCAGCATCCAGGTCCTCACCTCAACGTGGCTCAATCTCAATGAATGATTGTCTCATAGGTCCCCTCACTTAGCTTTTTTCAGAGATGGAGTGTCCTCTTCAAAATCAATGCTATGCTTCCAAGGACTCAGGACTTACTGCCCTGTATCCATCAGGATACACTAGCTTATGCCTCAGCAATAAGCAACTCCACAATAACTCAGGGACACCTCCCTCTTCCTCCTTCTTTGGCAGCTCTGACTCCTCTGCTAGTCTGAGCTGTAGGGCAAGGGAAAGGGACAAAAGTCTTAGCTGGTCCACTGTTTCTGACCTTTCTGCAGGTTGTTACAGCTTCTCTGGCTAGCCTTTTCTAGCTGATCATGCCCTATTAGCAGCCCTGGTGGGGCTTTTCAGAGGGCTTTGCAGGGTCTCTCTTTTGTATGGCTCCCTGAAGTAGTGAGCTGGCTTCACACAACTACACCTGACCTCAGGAGGGCAAAGAAATAAAATCCCACTACATGCAGGAGGGTGAAGAGAACAGCATTGTACCGGTTATCTATTGTTGTGTACACACTATAGATACCCAATTTAATGACTTAGAACACCAGTCATCTTTTTAGTTGAAGAGTGTGTGCGTTGACAATTTGACAAGGACTCAGCTGGATAGTGCTTCTGGTCTCATCTAGACTCCCTTATTCCTGCAGGACAGCAGGGTGGCTCTGCTTCTGGACTCTATCCTAAAGTGGCAGGGAATTGACTGGACCATGTGTCTCATAATCCTTCAGGCTTCATTGGGCAGTTTGGTAGGTATCTAGAGGGTGGACAGAAGTATGCAAGGCCACTTAAGGCCTGGGCTTGGAACTGCCTTAAAATTGCTTCTGCTACCTTCTATTGGTCAAATTTCAGAAACCAACAAGATTCAAGGAGTGGGAAACTAGACTCCACTTTTGATAGATTGAGATGCAAATTCACATTGCAAAGTGCATGGATAAGGGAAAGGGGAGAGAACTGCAGGCTTTTTGTAGTCTACCCCAAACACTAATGACCACCGTATCTTCCTGGACTTCTGAAGTGGAACTTAGGGGGTTAAGACAGAGGTGGTTGGGCTTGGCAAGGCCATGTAAACTTGTCTGATATATTGTGTCGGGGGAGTCTGACCACACTTATGGAGACCCTTATTAGACAAGAGTACTGAGCACCATTTGTTTATTTTTCTCTTTTTAAATTACTTTTATGATTTTATTTTTAATGCCATAAAATAATTGTACCTACTTATGGAGTACATAGTGATTTTGCAATGCATGTAAAGTATAGTGATCACATCAGGGTAATTAGCATATCCATAACATCAAATATTTATCATTTTTTTGTGTTGGGAACATTCAGAAGTATCCTCCTTCTAACTATTTGAAACTATATAATATATTATTGTTAACTATAGTTATCCTACAGTGCTGTAGAGCACTAGAACTTATTCCTCCTATCTAGCTGTCATTTTTTTATATAAAAAATATTTCCCTATCCTCCTTTCTCCCTGCCCTTCCCAATCTATAGTATCCTCTGTTCTACTTTTAACTTCCACGAGATCAATTTTTTCTAGCTTCCACATGTGAGTGAGAATATGTAGCATTTAACTTTCTTTTCCTGGCTTATTTTATTTAACATAATGTCCTCCTGTTCCATCTATGTCATCCACAAATGACAGAATTCCATTCTTTTTCATGGCTGAATAGTATTTCATCATGTACATGTACCATATTTCCTTTATCCATTCATTGTGTTGTTGGACCAATAGATTGACTCCATATCTTGGCTATTGTGAATAGTGCTACAATTAACATGGAGGGGCAGATGTCTCCTCAGTATAATGATTCCCTTTCATTTAGACAAATTCCCAGCAGTGGCATTGCTGAATCACATGGTAGTTCCATTTTGTAGCTTTTTGAGGAACCCCCATTCTGTTCTTCATAGAGGTTGCACTAGTTTGCATTCCCACAAACAGTGTCTATGAGTTCCCTTTTCTCTGCATTTGTCATTTTTGTCTTTTTGATAATAGCCATTGTAACTGGGGTGAGATGATGCTTCACTGTGGTGTTGATTTGCATTTCCCTGATGATTAGTGATGTTGAACTTTTTAAATATATTTGTCAGCCATTTGTATGTCTTCTTTTGAGAAACGTCTGTTCAGATCATTTTCTCATTTTAAAATTGGATTGTTTGGAGGGGGTTTTTTTTTTTTTGCCATTGAGAGGCTTAAGTTTCTTGTATATTCTAGATATTAATCTCCTGTCTGATGCATATTGTGCAAATGCTTTTTCCCATTCTATAGGTTGTCTCTTCACTCTGTGTCAGTGGGGATTGTGCCATGCACACAGCACATCTCACCCCCACAGCCTGGGTCTGCATGATCCATTGATCGTAAGAGAGACTGGTCCATCATTGCATTGCAGCTCCAGAAACTAAAACAATCACTTTCTTTCAAGACCAAGAGTTTATGGAGCAAAAGTGCTGACAGCTTCTTCCAGTTTCCTTTGCTGTGTAGAAGCTTTTTAGTTTGATATCTGAGCATCTTTTTTCTGAAGCTTTGGGTCATACATGTTTATTCCAGGCAACAGAAAGAACTCCCATGGATATTCAATTACAAAAAGAAACCACCTTAAAGGTGAAGTGACCTGTTGCTGGGTGAAAAGAAAAACTATGTACTAAGGACTAGTGATGAGAAAGCAGAGTAAACAGGAGAGACTTTTAGAAAGCCACTGTGGGGATGGACAGAGCAAGGTGCACCATGGTACAAGCTGTCATCAGGGTGCAGAATCCTCCAGTTCCTGGATCCAGAATAGAGGGGTAGATTAAACTCAAACCCAGACCTGCCAGAATCCTGTGCTTTTCCAAACCTGTTTTGATGCCTTTTCATAAGCCCCAGAGGCAAAGGAGAAATAGTCTAGTTTGTCAAGGCCAAAGCAAGAGGGAGGGCAGCAGGAAGAGCAGAGAAAGTCAAAGGGATAATACAATATGTCCTATGTCCTACACACACACACACACACACACACACACACACACACACACAGGTTACTTATCCATATGCTTCAGAACCAAGCAGACTTGAGAGTTCCTGGTTTGTGCTCTGTGGATAGTGTAGCGAGATCGATTTTGAGTCAGACAATAGACTCTTCTGCTTTGCTGTGTGCAGAGACAGGTGGCTGTTAAGTGATCATAAGAGAGAACGGCCAGCTTTACACATGTAGCCTTTGAGTCCAGGAGTATGTATACTTAATATTTCCAATGATTCAAATTCAAAAGGCAAATTATGTCAAAACCCAATGTGGTGGGACACTTTGACAGCACACTGGTAGGACTTTAAGGAGGCAGGGGAGGAGGAGCAGGGGCAGAAGCAAGGGCAAAATGGGACCTCTTTCTGCTCATCTGGCTTAGTGGCAGGGGTGGGGGAAATTCCCTCTTTACTAGGCACTGCCATCACCCCACCCACACAGCGACATTTATGAGCCTTCGCAAGGCTGAGGGTGTCCGTGGGGACTGTGCAGCGCACACAGCAGACCTTACCCCCACAGCCTCGGTCTGCTTGATCCATTGATCGTAAGAGAGACTGTTCTGTCATTGCATTGCAGCTCCAGAAACTAAAACGATCACTTTCTTTCAAGACCAAGAGTTTACGGAGCAAAAGCGCTGACAACTTCTTCCAGCGAACCAACAGTGAAGACACGAAACTGCAAGCACACATGGTGGCTGAGATCAGCCCCAGCTCCAGCCCACTCCCTGCTCCAGGAAGCCTGACGTCCACACCCACCAGGGCTGGCCTGCATCCAGGCGGCAAGGCTCATGCCTTTCAGGATTACATCTTCAAGAAGCCCACTTTCTGTGATGTCTGCAACCACATGATAGTGGGTAAGGCCTTCTCCCACCCCTTTCTCCAGATCCCAGCACCCCCGGAAAGCTGAGTGAGAGTGGTGTGCCACGGGTCCAGGTACCTCCGGAGAGATGCTAGGCCTCAGAGATTTACACGCAGGAAGATCATTCAGGAGTGCTTTGGGGGACAATATTAGTGAGAAGGTAAGGGAAGCAGCACTGGGTAGTGGGAGAAGTTGGGTTGTGATATAGTTGTAATCAGGACTTCAGCTGATCCCCTGGAGATCCCTAAAGCCCTTTAGCGTGTTCTTGCATTGAAGCCAGAGGTCTGGGTCTTTGAACACCTGCATCAGCCCGTCACTGCATATAGGCAACGAGTGAGACTTGGAGTCCTTGTTGCTTCCCAAAAAAACGCCAATATCTGTCATATGTGCATGGTCATATCAGTGATATCCAATATGGCCTGGAAGCCAGGGTTCTGCAGTTCTCCTCACCCTTTACCAAGGCTCAGTTAAGGGGTAGGATATTCAAAATGGTGGGTAATATTAACCCTTCTTACAATCGCACACAAGGCTTGTTCTCATTTTCGGAAAACCTTTATGTACTCATGTTCTCATTTTCTAGTCACTCTGACTCATTTTCTTCTTTTAAATGGCGACACTTAGGAACAGTGCTTGTATCAGTCAAAGATTTCCACCAGAAAGTTGCCTAAAAGTCACCCTAAAAAGTAGTTTTAAAGTGCTGAAAAGTTTAGAAGTTCTTTAAAAATGGCCATGTTTTACCCTCACTCAGGCATCTTCAAATCAGCTGAGGTTTGGCTGATCCAGACTCAGCTTTGTTATTGCATCTTCTCTCTTCTCCTTATCTCCTGCCCTCTCCTTGAACCAGTGGGCTAGCCACATCATGCACTTCTCATGGCGAGGACAATTGGGAGCATGCAAAGCCTCTTAAGGCCTTGGGCCGGAGGTGGCACACTGTGACTTCTACTGGCATTTCATTAGCTGAATTAAGTTATGTGGCCAAACCCATAGTCAAGGCAGGGGCAACTCCCTAGCCCCCACCTGCCATCTCTAGTAGCAAGGACTGCAAGCCACCTGGCAGAGGGCTTGGATACAGGGGAGGTGGAGAATGGGCTCAGTATCTCATCTACCATTTAGGATGCTCTCTGGATTACTGATCTTGTTTTGTTTGGTAGAGTCTGCTAAGTCTTGGAGCTCCCACCCTTCCACTTCACATCTCCGTATGGACTTAATGCCTAGCACCTGACTGTCGGCTTGGGGCTGCTGGGCCGGGGATGGTGGGAGGGTCTCATCATGTCTCATGCCTACAGTAGTTAGACACTTCGGCCTCTAACTTAGTTTCTGTGCCTGCCTGGCTTCTGAATCTGTGTCACTTTCAATTTCCACACAAATTTCCAATGGGCCTTTTCAAGGCAGTGTTATTCATAAATAATCCTTAAATAGGGGATGATGAGCCTCTATTTTAGATCTCATTGTGATGAGTGTGAAAAGACAGAGGATGTGTTTTTAAAAATGAGTAACAGAAATGAGTTCACCTCTGAGGAATGTCATAGTCGTTACCCTAAAGAGGATTCTAGGTACACCTCAAGTACAACAACAATTTTGAAAGCCCCTATTTTGAACATCACTAAAAAAAAGTCCTATGCTAAAGAGAATTGCACTGCACTTTTCTCTCGTCAGAAATAAATTTACATTGCAGCTGTCATTTTATCTTTATAAAGAAAGAAAAAAGAATCAACAAGTCTCACTGCTCTTTTCAAGGACAGAAACAAAATAAACCAATATTAGGCTCCCTTCAGGAAAGAACAAAGGGGTTTAGAAAGGGGATATGGAGCAGAAGGAAAAGGGGGAGAAGGAAAAGTCAGAAGGAAGGAGGTGAGAAGAGGAAGAGAAATGAAGATAAGTAGGGGCTGGTGTATGCTGTAACTTCCTAAAACAATACATAGGGTGTTTTAATTATCTGATAATGGAGCACAATTAATCTGCCTCTCTCTCTTTCTTGATCCTTCAGACATAGCTTTCTGTCTCCATATAGATTACCTAAAGATTTGTTTCCTTCAAGCCACAGGTTATCCTCATATTCTAGATTTTAGGGAAAGACCACCTGCTGTTATCCCCTTAGAATGACATCTCAGAAAAGATATTAAAGTTGTTTGTTTTTTCCTTTCAACTGGGAACCAAAAGTTGTATAATGATAGCCAAGAAGAATCAAACCTCATCTGCGCTCTTTCCAACTGACAAGATACTTCTTTAAAAATAAAATGAACCCGATATCCTTCATGTACACTCACAGTTCAGTTTACAAGGACTCACATTTGTGCCTTCCTGACAGCTGTGCATTGAAGATGGAAAGTCCTCACCTTTGCCATAAGATCCCTGATCAATAAAAGTAGACCAGGACCCCAGCCTCATTCACTGCCCATCCATTTCTAACTTCCTTAGCTTCTTATTGCCAGCTAGGCCTTTGCCCTTGAACTTGATACCTGAAATTGCTATTTACCAGGTTCTCAGACTTGTTGTGTTTAGCAGGCACCATGGCATGCCCTCCAGCTAACCTAACCTTGCCTTCAACACATTGATACCCTTTATGATCACCTCTTAAGCTATCCTTTCCCTGAAACTTTGGTGACATAAGCAAGCCAAAGATGATCAACGCAGCTTTTCACGAAGACATGAAATAGGCAGTTAGGTGTGTCTGTTGTCAGCTTCAACGCTGAATGCCCCTGCCTTTAAGTCACTGGGACTCAATACTGAGTCTTATTCTAAGAGAATTCTGAGCTGTCTCTTGTACTTGGCTAGAGGAACACACTTCTTCCACCAAGCAGATCCACTCTTAGGCCTTGACAATGATGGTTAGGGGTGGGAGAACTCAGCTTCACTGTGTATCACCTAAATGTATTCCATTTATGGCATTCTATCTTACATTGAATTAACTGTCTACAATGACTCATTTCAGGAAAGCATTAAATCTGTGTGATAATCTGCATCTCATTGAAATTTCAAAGACTTCGACAAGTCAACATGTACTATTAATATAACTAACTCAATGCATGGGTCTACTTCATCAAATAAGGAGATGTTTCTGAGGGACTCCATTCTGTTTATTGCCAGATATCTTGTTTTGAAAACTATTTTTAAATTAACTAAATGTTTTTAATTCAAATTCACTTAGAAGACACAGCATATTAAACGGAGTCATATTTTCTAAACAGATATTTCAAAAAATGTATTTCATTGCCTAAAATTTCAAGTTTCTTTATACAGTTGCTGCACAAAGAATCATTCACTTTCATAACTAGCATCCATTGGGGGAAATAAGAATGGCAATGGCTTAGGAAAGCATCCTAGAAGCAGGGCCTGAGATGGGGTGTCTTACGAAAGAGATTTGTTGTGGGGAGTGCCCTTAGCAGAAGGAGAGTCAAAGAAGCAGGAGAGGCGGGGGAAGTAGCTAAGCAAGGGTGTGGTCTCACCTGGAATCTGCTTCAGACTAATTCCACCGAGTGGTCCCACCTTCAGACAAAGGACTAGGCTTTGTACATTTCTGTCCCTCAGTCACTAGCCATGCCTGCCCCCAGGAAGTAGTGAGAGTGCAGCATTCCAGGCAAGGAGCATCCCACTTGGCCAAGGACAGCTCCCTGGAAAGAAAAAGGGGGGCATCTGTGAGTCATTGGCTGCCAACACTCAGCATTAGAATGGTAAATAAGACCAGGACAAGGCTCCACTATATCTGTAAACATACTTTGATGCTACAAGATGAAGCATAAAACACTCTCCACTAGGAACAAATTTAAAATGCAGATGAACCTTGCAATTGCTGTACCTAAAACATTATATTGCTATTATAATGAATAATATAACATGAGAAAATACTACATCACACTGAGTCCCAGACCTTCCTGCTGTGCTGTTATTTGACAATTAGGTTGTTTTCTGACCTATTCTGACCTCATCCCATTGCTCGACAAAGCCACAAGCCATTAACCAAACCTTGAATGGAAAAAATATATATGTATACACACCACACACACACACACACACATACATAAAGACATTGAACTAAAAAGACAAATCAATGTTTGCTCATCAATGAAGTTGTCTCTTGGCAAGAAAGGCCAAACAAAGATCAAGGGGAATATTAAAAAGTAAATGTCCACTCCGTGAATTCTTAGAACGGAATTGCATCTCTAAGGTTCTGTCCATCGCTTAATTGAAGTTGTTTTAGGAGCTGTACAGTTTGTAAATAATAAAATACAAATTCTCTCTAAAACTTTTATTTTTAATGTTTCACATAGATACTCTCCTTTGGGCCATAGTATGTTTCCATATTAAAATGCAGCACCCAGAACTCAGTGGTTTGTCCCATGCAATTATTAATCTCTGATGTCCAGAGCTTAGCTGCTTCTTTACTACTAGAGGACAAAAAATGCGGTGTAATGTCTGGTCCAACAGATGCAAATAGTTCATTTCTCTCTTTGCACGTTTGGCCCACTTGAGAGAATCCTACTGATTGTGGTCACAGATTTTTTTTTTTTTTTTTTTTGAAATGGAGTCTTGCTCTGTCACCCAGGCTGGAGTGCAATGGCACAATCTCAGCTCACCGCAACCTCCATCTCCTAGGTTCAAGCAATTCTCCTGCCTCAGCCTCCCAAGTAACTGGGATTATAGGCAGGTGCCACTGTCCCCAGCTAATTTTTGTATTTGTAGTAGAGATGGGGTTTTGCATGTTGACCAGGCTGGTCTTGAACTCCTGACCTCAAGTGATCTGCCCACCTTGGCCTCCCAAAGTGCTTGAATTACAGGCATGAGCCACTGCACCCAGCCTGGTCACGGAATTTTAAGTGAAAATATGTAAAGCTGGAACATAGTCATGCTAAGGAGATGGTGACCCAGCAGATAAGGAATGTTTGCAAGAGGTGGCAATGTTTGGCCTGGAAAAGACTTTGAAAACTATTATCTTAAAATAGTTGAAAAGATCTCATCTGGAAGAACGTTTAAACTCACTTGGAGCCCCAAGTGCAAAATGACAGATGATACTGTGAGGCAGAGTTCAAGACACTAAAAAGAGCAGTTTCTTAAAGCAGTTCAGAAGTAGCCTCCACTGGGCACAGTGGCTTGTACCTGTAATCTCAGCTACTGGGAAAGGTAGGGTAAGAGGATAGCTTGAGGCTAGGAGCTTAAGGCTAGCCTGGGCAAAACAGTGAACTCCCCCACTTCCGACCAAGTCTCTAAAAATATAAAATAAAATGAATAAAATTAAATAGAATAAAGTTAGCCAGTCATAGTAGCACACACCTGTAGTCTCAGCTACTCAGGAGGCTAAGGAAGAAGGATCACTTGAGCCCAGGAGTTTGAGGCTACGATGAGCTATGATCACACCACTGTACTACGGCCTGAGTAACAGAGTGAGACTTCATCTCTTAAAAAAAAAAAGAAAGGCCGGGCGTGGTGCCTCAAGCCTGTAATCCCAGCACTTTGGGAGGCCGAGACGGGCGGATCACGAGGTCAGGAAATCAAGACCATCCTGGCGAACACGGTGAAACCCCGTCTCTACTAAAAAATACAAAAAACTAGCCGGGCGAGGTGGCGGCGCCTGTAGTCCCAGCTACTCGGGAGGCTGAGGCAGGAGAATGGCGGGAACCCGGGAGGCGGAGCTTGCAGTGAGCTGAGATCCGGCCACTGCACTCCAGCCCGGGAGACAGAGCGAGACTCCGTCTCAAAAAAAAAAAAAGAAAGAAAGAAAGGATACTGATGCAGGCTCTGTGGATTTTGGATTTGAGGAGAGGATAAACTATGTGCTTGGCAAATGCTGTCTGGTGTACCCCCTTTGGATATTCACAGCACAGATTAGCATTTTGAAATCCTGCCATCCTGAAAACAACCCAGGTGTTCTCAGTGGAGAACGGAGGCAGTGGGGCAAATGGATTGTAACTAAGGAGTTCTCTATCAACAGCTACTTTTCCGTAATTGCATTTGGCTGCTATTGAACACAGTTTGGCATGTATCTCTTTAATATACATAATTCAGAGAGAATTTCTAACTCTCGCAAGGGCAGATTCATTAAAGAGTTGTTAAGACTTCAATATAAGGTCCATCCAGTGTTCTCACAGAGATTATTAAGTATAAATGGCACACATGGACTTACGGCTTGTACACAGCACCTTTCAGCTAAAAAAAGCACAACATACTTTTAAGTTAGCGTCTGCTATTATTTTTCTGAAATTTTATGCCTGCTGCCAAGTACTGTGTATTTTAAGACATCTCTCATTGAAAATTACTTAAATGAAACACTAAACCACAATCCTTCCAGCAAAGATTGAGCAAAAATTGATGCTGGTAGACTTCAAGGAGGACATATCCTAGAGTCTCACACAGAAATGGAAGTGATACTCGTTAGGGGATACTGTTGTGCTCTGGAGCGTTGCATGTCATCTTAAAAAATCCTTGAGCTGCCATCGAAAGAGAAGACAGGACAAGAGGAAGTGAGGAGGCCTGCTCTTGTGATCGTATTTCCCACTGCTCTCCCACAAATATTCACGTATCCATGGAAGGTCCTAATACTATCTTCTGGGCCCATTTTTAGTTCCCCAGCATTTGGCTCTTCCTACTGGAACACCTGAATGTCCTTTCTTCCTACTCTCTCCATCAATCCAGTCCTACATCTATCAAGACCCAATTAAAATTTTTTATCCAATTCTATGGTGATCACTTACTTTCTCTGAATTTCCATGTTATTGAGAGTGTAGACTTTGGTAAGCGCCTCGAAGATACAGCCAGCTGTAATTTATGTGCCTATTCCCATTGCAGCTATACAGCATACACCTGGCACACAGCGAGTGTTTTTAAAACAGTTGTTAGTAAATGGGGAAAAAATAGTTTGCCTTCAAATAAAAACAACAGCAATGGAAGCAAATTTAAACAAAAATAGAAGAACAACATGGAAAAATTTTCTGATTTTTCTAAAAGTCACTCCCAAGTATATAAAGGCTCCAGCCTGCCCAAAACGCAGCCTAACACAGACCCTCTTCCCTCATCTGTCATCTTTCTCTTCATTTCTCCTTTGTGTTGCGTATTTTAATGCAAAGATACTTGGTGCATGAAGGTCATAACAGGGATATCTTCACTGTGAATTATATCCATACCCAAATAAAATGGCATCCTATCCAGAGTCTCGCTCTGTCGCTCAGGCTGGAGTGCCTTAGCGCAATCTTGGCTCACTGCAACCTCCACCTCCCAGGTTCAAGCGATTCTGGTTTGTGTTTCCTTCCTTCCTGCCTCAGCCTCCTGAGCAGCTGGGATTACAGGTGCCTGCCACCATGCCTGGCTAACTTTTGTATTTTTAGTAGAGATGGAGTTTCACCATGTTGACCAGGCTGGTTTTGAACTCCTGAACTGAGGTGATCCACCTACCTTGGCCTCCCAAAGTTCTGGGATTACAGGTGTGAACCACTGCACCCGGCCAGTGGCATCCCATCCCATTTAAAGCTTCTGTCATTAATTCCGCTTTAATAATAATATTTCCACCTTAGGTTTTCTTTTATGTTTGCTTGATAGGCCTTTATCTACGTTTACACTTAACCTTTTTTGTCGTGTTCTCTAAGTGCTCCTTTTGAAAATAAACATAATTTGTTTTTAGATTTCTTTTTTGCCCAACCTGAATTTTTATTCACAAACAGAAGAGGATTTGCATTTCTCGTCATGAGTGAAATATTTGGCTTTCCCTCTGTCTTACGATTTACATGCTTTCTAGCTTGTGTTTCCTTCCATTTTGTGTATGTGTGCGGTGTTTCACATGTGGTTTCTATGTTCTTTCTTTTTAATAGCTACTCATCTGTTGGCAGATATATAATATGTTCTACTAATAATTGCCTCTGAGATTTTCAAACACATTATTTATTCTACATTTCTCAAATTATTAAAAAGTAAAAATAAATATGGTATTTTGTTCCTCTGTGATTCCAGACAAATTTATCAAACTGTTCATCTCAACTCCCACCTCCCTAGTAACAGTATTTCTACTTCCTGTTTTTGCAAATTAATCCAGATTTTAAAAATCAGTCCAGGTTTTTATTATTTCAGTGTTTTATAATTCATACTTTTGATTGAGAATAAATCTTAAGATATATATATAAATTTTATAACAAGATTTATACATCTTGTTAGATATTTCTAGCTTTAACCGGTTTCAATACTCACCACCATTCTATTCCATTACTACATAACTTCCCAATTCTTTTTCTTCTTTTCTTTCCTTTTCATTGATACATAATAATTATACCTATTTAGGAGTTATGTGTGTTATTTTGATACATGCATGCATCAAATCAGGTTTGATGTGATTTGATGTGATCAAATCAGGATATTTAAGTTATCCATCACTTCAAACATTCATCATTTCTTTGTGTTGGGAACATTTCAAATCTTCTCTTCTAACTATACTTAACTTCCCTTTTCTTAAGCTCTTATTTTTGTTTTGTTTCTCAGTTGCTCAAAGTTTATTTTCAGTAATATTTTTTTAAGAAGAAAACGTGAGTAGCAAATACATAAGGGAATAAATTGCCACGGATTCCACTAGTTTAGCTAATGAGTCTCTTGCAGGTGGGGGCAGATTGGTGAGCAGAGGTCAACTCAGGGCTTTCTGGTGGCTTTACGCAGATCCGCTCTTTAGCATTGTTTCCCTGTCTGCTTTGCTCTCACTGAAGTTACGAGCACATTCTTGCCTTTTATATTAGTCTATAAAACCTAAAGACTCGGGCACTGCTGCTTTATGTTAGCAATTAAATCAGCTGCAGTATCAGGTCTGTCCTTCACTGCCTCTACGAAGGATTTGGATTGTGAAATTTTATTTTTTGCTTCCCTATACCCCACACATCATTTCAGCATATTTTTAAAATTTCTTCTTTAGATTCCTTTATCATGCTATCCGATTCTCTTGTATTTTATTGCCAACCAAAAGCAGATGCTGTTTATAATTGCCTTTTGTTTAACATAGTATAACTTTTCAAAGCATGTCTTTCCTTATGGCATTGTCTAAAGGGGTAAAGGAGACAGATTGTGTAATACAGTCACATAAACTGGCACACGGCAAATGTGACAACATAAATTCCAGAGGGCAGACACCATGATGTGCTGCGTTCTCTGGAGTGTCCTTAGTACTAAGCCCAGCACCTATCTAATAGTTGGCCAACATGAATTTGTTGAGTGAGTGAATGAGTGTTCAACCAGCAAGAAATATTATCATCAGAAATACAGTTATAATCATTTTTATGATACATAAAGCAAAATGCCGAGAATTAAGAAGGTAGAATTGCAGTTAACTCCAATAATCATTTATCCATCACACATGGACTAAGCACCAACTGTGTGAGGGGCCCTATACTGATATCTGGGAACACCAAGTCTGACATCATCATAAATTCAAGGAGAGACTGAGAGGTAGCAAAGGAAAGGGGAATAGACATTACCTAGAAAGTGGCAGAAAGGAGGAGCCCCTGCCACTATAAGCCAAAGGCCTGTGGGGCCTCCTTCCATGACTGACTCTTCAGTTATAGGTGGACAAGGTGGGCTCAACAAGCCTCCTGGTGCTCTCCCTGGCCTTCCAAGGCCATCCCACCTATCCAGGTGTTCAAACTGGAATGTCCTAAAACCAAATTGCTAATGGGAGGATGCCTGAACTCTATTTTGGGTACCAGTTTGTGGAAGTTGGGAAGCCAAAGGAACTATTAGAGTCTAGTTCATCTCAATGACATTGGTCGTAATACTGCTACATATTTCTCTAAATCTGTTTTTCTTACTATGCATATATGCTAATCTTAGAAAGACATGGACACTATCTCCCCTCTCCACCCCATCCTTAAACATCTCATGACTATTAAGAATGAGAAAGGCACTAAGTGGCAAGAGAACGTCTTCATATGCATACAACTTTCCAGAAAATAAAAATTTGCCAAGTTGTCAGACACTGCCTCTATCTTATCAGTGTAAGAAAAAAAATACAGACCCTCCTTCCTGTAAACTGTTTATTTTACTATTAATAGTAATTAACTGAAGTCTTAAATGATCAAATTCAGGGAGGGGGGAGTGTTTTTTAAGTCAGCCAAGGGAAAGAGGCTGTCTCTCTCAAATTACAGCCCATAATGTTTGTAAGTGCTTTGGTGATTTCTTGAACCACTGTGTAGAGATGATCTTTCAGGAAAGTAATGTTTTTCCTGCCCCTAAAAAGAGACTTGTGTTTTAGGAGCCTTTTCAGATCATACCTTAGCAGAAAGAAGTGGTACACAGGAACATATTTCCAGTGTCTAAATAATAGACCAGAAAAGGGAGAATGTCTGATCATTTAAGGTAGTCTTTTGTTATATTTTTAGTCATTCCCTAGAGGTCACCAAATTGATACTCTTCAGTAATATCACAGCACATATATTCTGAATACATATTTTCATGTTCTTCTGAGACCAGTTTCATGTGTTTCATGTATTTTATCCCTGTTCCATCCAGGAAGAAATAAAAGTATTGCCCAGGTCAGAAGGAAAGGAGGAGAAATTATCTGAGGTGGAGTTTGGGTGAAGCTTGGGGTGGAGAGAAAGTAGACACAGCAATGAATCCTGGATGCACTTAAGAGTTTTCTTTACTTGAAGCTGCAAAGCCTTTTCCCGCCTGTGATATTGCTGATTCCTGCCTTCCTGCCTTCCTGCCTAAGGTTCAGACCAAGCCATGACAGACAAAGTTGAGAGGCTGCCTGCCTTTTGACTCATTCTTACTTCTGTGTGTAAAGGCTAGGAATCCACAGGAATACGACATCTGCAGCTACAAACACAAAGAAGAGGGAGGCCAGTTGGAAAATGTGCATCCTGCACTATCATTCAGCTGCCATAACAGGGAATGCTCCACTGACCTACTTTAGAATGGTCCTCTTGGTTGCGCAGCCACAGTGGATACCACATCGTAAAATGACAGAACTGGGCCGGTAGTATAAAATAGGGCAGTCCTTTGTATATGTCTGGGACTCAGTGAAACAGGCACTCAGTGAAACAGGCAGGTGTGTGTGTGTGTATGTGTGTGTGTGTGTGTGTCTACACTGTGACCCAATTATTAAGGATAGAGTGAAGAGAAATATATGGCTAAATCCTGTTAAAGTGATTTCTCCATAGCTTATCAAACACTGTCTGATTGTTCAACCACAGAAACAAAGCAGGTATCATTCTATCACATGTTACGCATACCTGGGGAAGAAAATGCAGAAGCGTATGGCAACCCTGCAGTCCCTGCCTCAACAACATTACCATAAATAAACATAGGAAGGCCCATACATACAATGTACATGCATGTGTGTAACACTCCTGCCTCCAGTCAGGGAAGTATGTTTCTGTTGTCATAGCAAGACCGTGGTTTAAAGGGCTCATATCCACTTCAGCCTGTACCAGATCCTTTGCAATCTAAGATCCAGACACCATCCCCCCATTTCCAGTGTCATAAAGAGAAGTGCCAAGAATCACATATAATTAAAACTGATGAAGAACGATGAACGAGCCTGACTCTGTTGATCTGAAAGAACTATATCACTGTGCCTGAGATTACCCTAATGTTTATGTTTGTAAGGATATTTCAAGGAATACCTTCTGAGTATTTTCTTATTTTAAAAAATAGAAAAAGACACCTATCGAATAGGTGTGTTGTCAAGTTTAAATAAGCCAGTTCCCAAATGCAGTCGTGCTCAGTTATTAGTAACTTTCAAGGCACTTTCCTTCTGCCCTGTCTTACTGCCTTGCTTCCTGCTGTATAGGGACCGTGCGAAGCTGCTGCAGGCCTCCCTGCTCTCCGGAGGTCTAATCTATTACATCGACTGCCAAAAGTTTGCTGCCTACATGCCTTCTTGATGCCAAAATACTTAAATACATCCACAGTGAGACAAAGCGTCTCCTCCCTCAATAAAACTTGCCACTTCGCTGGTGTTCTCTCTCCTCTGAGGGCAGATGGCACCTCATCCTCAGCTACCTGGCCCCTTTATCGAGAAATCCCTTCCATGACCACAGTGTCAGTGCTACTTTTGTGGCTTCTCTCTCATCAGCACCCACTTCTTTTCCCCACAGCTCCCACCCTGGTTCAGGCTTTAGTACATTTCATACGAATTCTTTCAAGAACTTCCTAAATTATGTCATTTCCCTCTCTCTCTATCTCCTCATCCACTTAACACACTGCCGCCATATCTCTTCTGGAAGCAAACCGGCATCACATTACTGCTTTTCTCAAGAATGCGTGCACTACCTCATTGCCGGAAGAATTATGGTCATGCTGCCTAGTTTGACTTGCTCAAACCTCCAGTAACTAACAAAGGTGAAGTAAGAACTTTGTCTCACTGGATTCATAGAAAGTAAAACTTTGTTCAGTACCCCTAACGGTCATCAACAGTGCCACAGGTGATCATCAGCAAGTGGATCATCACAAACAAACAAACTCAAAATATAGACCAGCAAGAGACAGGAGAGAGGCAGGATCGTGCCAAGGAGTCAGAGGGTTGGTGGATCGAGTGATCTTGGACAACTGATTTACCTTCTCTCAATGTAAGTGTCTTTAAAATGAGTTAGAAATAACAATACCTACATCATAGAATTTACTGACAACTAAAGTGATACATGTGAAAGCACTTTGTGGACTATAAGACTTAAAACCTGTTCACTATTATTAAAGCTATCTTTATGTGTGAAAAGCAGGTTGATATTAACCGTATATCAAATTCCTAGGAAAGCAGTCTGGAAATAGGGAAAAGGGGTTGAGCATGAATTGGCCAGTCCATTCTTTGGAGACCTGAAGATCAATACAAATTATTCAGCCTTGAGCTAGAAGAGCAATTCTGAAGAAAGCACATGAAATTGTGAACGCTGCAGACTTCAGAAAAGAGGAGAAGAAGACAGCGTAGCAGATATTAATACTGGGGTCAGTGATATCAAGTTCAGATGTTTCCCAGATGGTCGTGAGAAAATGATCATCCAGGAGGATACCTCCTCCCAAAACTTTAAGCAAAACACACGAAAGAGAAGAAAAGTCTACCAGCCATGGTATTAGGATGTGAACCAGTGACCCAGAGGGCAAAGGCTGTGGACTCCAACCACAAGGCCCTCAGCCAACCTAACTCTAATTGCTATTTTTAAAGCCAAGTGCGGGTGAGGGGAGGGGGAAGTAGAGAGAGTTTTTCCACTAGTAGTCAGGAACCAAAATAGGAAAGATCAACAGAGGCATTTATAAACAATGAATACCATTAGTTTTTTTAAAGCTAAGACAGGGTTGGAAAAGATGTAGTAGAGCAAGGAGTGGGGAACATAGGCAGGGATGGCCTTGGGGTCTTCGCATTTTTAAAGGATCCTTTCTGCTTGCTTGATGGCATTTCAAAAGTCACTGGTGAATTACTATATTATTGAATTTCCTGGAAAACTTGGAAACCATTTTGTTCAACTGAACTTGGAGTAGGGGAGAGATGGAGTGGGTTATTTTTCACTGAGGCCCCATACTAGAGTTCAGCTGTACTAGAAAATGTGCTCCCTTTCTTCCCCTTAAATAGAAAATTTTGTAACTATTGAGAGATATCTAAAGTTTAGGGGCAGTTTAAAGTTGTAATGCTCTAACTCCAAATATCAAGCTCTTTCTAAAACATCACACTGAGAAGACAGTGACAAGTAATCTAGGTCTCCCATTGGGATGATGAGAAAAAGGTCATTTGTAAGCCCTGGTTCGAGCCATGTCTGCTTAACTACCCAGTGTGGTGTGACAAGAAGACCGTAAGACCATGAGGCTGGAGATTAGTATTTTAATTCCAGCTCTGCGTGAAGGAACAGTATGATATCTACCAAATCACTTTGCTTTTCTGAGCCTTAGTTTCTTTATCGGTAAAATGAGAGGGTTGGCTAGATCTGGGAGGGCAAACCGACTTCCAGACTAATTGATTGAAAGTGCCTTACCAAAGAAGCTTCTAAAGCTGCACCTCAATTTAGAGAAAAAATGGTGATGGATTAGTGATGTTTGCCACGTACGCCAAATGAAGGACTTCAATACATGTGTATTCGCTTTTCCTAGGCTGCTGATCTATAAGGCAAGACATCTCCGAAATTTAGTGAGTATCTAAGTCACCCAGAAGTCTTATTAGAATACACATTCTGATTTAGTGGACCCGGTTGGGCCTTGAGCATCTGCATTCCTAACAGGGTCTCAGGTAATGCTGGTGATGCTAGTCCAGGAACTACACTTTTAGTTGCAAGGCTTTAACATATCTTCCTGACAAAATTCTCTGAAACTAAAACTCAGCAAGTAACTGAAGAGTTATGTGAAAGGCGTTTAGGTACTGGGGAGAGAAAAAGGAAGTAAAAAAATAGTTGAGAAAAGAGCTAATTTTATTTTTTAATAACATCTTTACTTTGTTTCTTGTGTATATATTCATCTTATTCTTTCTTTCTTTCCCCACAGATGCTTAATATGTACAGATTATCCTGGTAAATAATTGGGGATACACATAAAAAAAACCTGAACCAAAGCATATACAAAGTACCAGGGAAAGTCACGTGTAGAAACAATAGTTCTACCTCTGGAGGAAGAGGTCAATGAAAGTTCCATAAAGAATGTAGTATTTGAGTTGGGTATTGAAAGATGAATAGGAGTTAATGACTCTCTACCAAACTATCTACAGTTCTTAGCAGCAATATCCTGTTGTGTACAAAGAACCAAAACATCCCATATTTTCTTTAAAATAAAAGCATAACAGAATCAATTTTTAATTTTCCTGAAGCTAATACATAGTCTACAGATTGCTCTAGCTTAACCATTGTCTCTCTTTTGATGAACTCCTCATTTAGGAGGCACCATATCCAAAAGGAAAATCAAATGATTTCATGATTTGGTTTTGGTCAGAAATGGTATTTTAAGAGTTCTGGACCAGTTTATTCTTTTATTCCTAATTTCCAAATTAAAATAGATCAAAGAACTGGTATCTTGATACAACCAGAAAATCTAGCTAGAAGGTTTCAGGTAATCCTAGTTGATGAAAGAAGGGGAGAATAAATAAGTGAAGGACACCAGCCAGAAATGCAATGTCAGATATACATTAAGTCAGACCTGCTTTAGGATTCTAGCTCTATCACTTACTAACTAGTTAATCTAGTAACATTGTTTAAACTCTCTGATCCTCTATTTTTCCATCTGTTAAGTGAGGAATAATAGTTAACTTCAAAGAACCGTGTTAGAGAAAGCGTATGCAGTCTCCACTTCTTGGCAACCCTGGGCACAGTCCCATGTCAAGTGACCTTGGTCTTGATTATCTCTCAGTTTCAATTTCAACCCTTCAGGAATAAAGATGAATAGTTCTTCTATGCAAAGGAAGGAAGAGGAAATGTGTAATCAAGATCCCTGGGTTCAGATCTCATCTCTGCACCATTCTTGCCCTATAGCCTTAGACCAAGCACTTGCCTCCCCAAGCAAGGTTCCTCAGCTATTAAAAAAAAAAAAAAAAAAAGTAGCTGAAAATAACTATTGCTCTACATTGGTGGTTTTCAACTGGAGCAATTTGCCTCACACTTTAGCAAATAAAAAGATACAACACCCAGTTAAATTTGAAATTCAGATAAACAACAAATTTTTTTAATAGGTCACTGACAATATTTGGGATACACTTGTCCCATGCAATATTTGGGAAACACTAACACACACAAAAAAATTATTATATGAAATTAAAATCTAATCAAGCTTTCTGTTTTTTATCTGGCAATCCTACCCCCAAGGGACATTTGGCAATGTCTGGAGATGGTTGTTACAACTGTGGGAGAAGGGGTGCTGCTGGTATTAGTGGGTAGAGGCCAGGGATGCTGCTAAATATGCACAGGGCAGGCCTGCACATATACACAGAACAAAGAATTGTCAGGCCTCAATGTCAGTAGTGCAGAGGCTGGAAAACCTTGGCCAGAAAATGTGGATTAAAAAACATGCTTTGAAGTCTATAAAGCATTGAAAGCCAACTAATATGGTTAAAAGTCCATACTACCCAAAGCAATTTACAGATTCAGTGCAATCCCTATCAAAATTTTCAAATGTCTTTCTCATAGATGTATAAAACACAATTCTAAAATTCGTGTGAAACCACAAAAAAACCTGAATAGCCACTTCTTCAAAAATAATATTTCCTTTCAAAAATGTATAGTGTTTTATTTCTTAATATAAGAAAATATGCTCATTATGGAAAATGAGGAAATACAAGAAGCAAAAACAAGAACAAAAGGAATTATAATTCCACAATCCAGATAGCCATATTATTAACATCTTGGTGTGTGTCCTGTTAGACTTTTTTACATGTATGTATATGCATATTTTGAATGAGTTTTCTAAATATTTTTGTTTTTACCCTAATTTTGACACTTTAACATTATATTGTGAACATTAATTAAAACATTAGCTAAAAATTATCTCAGTGGCCAAAATATTTTGTTTATGGATGTACCACATTTTCATTAACTAATAAACTATTTTGTGATATTTTGTTGTTTTTCATGTTTTAGTATATGCCAAGCTGAAGTAAGCATCTTTGTAGTAAGATATTTGCAGATATGCTTAATTAATGTGTAAGACCCAGTTCTAATATTAAAATTGCTGCATCAAAAAATAATGCCCATGTTTAAAGCTTTTGATGCATGTCCCCAAATTAATCTGACAACTGTGGTACCATTTTCCTCTTCCAGCACAGCGTGTGAGAGTGACCATTAGCCTGCATCCCATCAATGATGCTAACTTTTAGGGTTTTTTTCAATCTTGCAAATTTGATGGGGAAAAAAACAGATAGCTTGCTATTCTCATTTCTAGTTATTTGATTACTAATTAAGTATGTGATTTATTAGATGCTTAACTTTCTATTTTATTTCTTTTTTAAGTTGTCAGTTTATGTCCTTGAACAATATATTTTTGGCTTATTTATCCTTTTCTGTTAATTTGTAAGAACTGCTTATAAATCCTATAGAATGCTGTATAATATCCTTAATTATGTAAAGCAATAATCTTTCCTAATTTATCCGCCTTTCAGTTTTGTACTAATGATTTCATTTTTATGTGGCAAAATGTACCAATCTTTTGGTATATTGCTTTCTCTCATAAAATGATGCTAAGAAAGGATTTCTCTACCCAAAAATGAATAACCCAGGACTTATGTTTTCTCCAACTAATTTAGTAGTTTAAACTTTTGTTTAAATTTTTCAACCCATCCAAATTTTATTTTAGAATATGCTATGAATTAAGTATCTGGTGTTTTCCCAAAAAAATTAGCCAGGTTAACTCACCAATCTTTGCTGAATAATTCCTCCTTCCACTGCTGATTTGAAAAGTCACTTTTATCAAAAACTAAATTCTTAAAGATACTTAGGCTCTCAATTCACTTTATTGGTTATTTTATTAGTTCCAGTAGCTCTCTAGTTTAAGTACTATTGTGGTTTACAACAAATTCTTTTTCAAAAATGTTTTGATATTCTCATGCATGTACTTTTCAATATTAATTTTAGAATCATTTTACAAAATCCCCCACCTAAATCCCATTGATATTTCAACTGGAATTCTGGTAAATCTGCAGAACCACTTGAAGAAAATTGGCATCCCTTCAAGAAATGTTTTTCTTATTTAATAAGCATGCTGAGTATTATTAATATCTGACATCTTTGCATTCTTTCAAACTTAATTAAAAATTCATTCAGCAAATACTTATGGAGTATCTCCTCTTGTGCTAAGCCCTGTTCTAAGCACTTGGGATGCATCAATGAACAAACCAGGCGAAGACCTTTGCTCTCAAATTGTTGACATTTTAATTGGGGAGATGATGGATGGATGACGGATGAATGGATGGATAAAGATGAAAAGATAGGTAAGAAGGTGATTGACGATAGGGAGATAGATAATTTTCTAAGGTGATAAATGATATGGAAAGAAGGAAAATGTAAAACAAACAGGAAGAGAAAGATCAGAAGTCAGAGGCAGGGGGCAGGTTGTAGTATCACATGAGGTGGTCAGAATGAGAGTCATCAAGAAGATAATATGAGTAAATTTTGCAGAAAATGAAGGAACTCCTGGGAAGAAGCATTCCAAGTGAATGAAACATCTAGAGCAAACCTCAAAGCAGAGCATACTTGGTGTCTTTAAGTAACAGCCAGAGGCCAGTGTGGGGCTAAAACAGAGCGAATAAGGAGCACAGAGTAAAGGAGCAGAGAGATCTTGTGCAACTCTGTAAGCCATTGCAAGGACGTTGGCTTTTATTCTGTAGAGTAATTACAGGACATGGATCTAATTATACTTGCAAAGTGTTGGTGTTTCTGCTATGAGAAAAATAGACTTTGAAGGCATGGGGGCAAGGATTGACATAAGCAGAACGGTTAGGAGGCTATTATAGTAATTCAGGTAAGAGAACAAGGTACAGCAGGAAGAATAGAGATGGTGTCAGATTGTTCACATATTCTGAATGACCCCAACTGGACTGATTTTCTACATGTCGGCTGTGTGGGAAAAATAGGAGACGGGGATGCTTCCAAGGTTCCTGGCCTAAGCAACTTGAAAAATGAAGTTGCCACCAACTTAGACAGGGAAACTGTCTACTATAAGTTTTGGAGTATGTGAGGTTGTATAGATTCTGGAGTATGCGTTGGGGGAAAATTCAGTGTTAGTCAGGTTAAAATTGAAATGTTTATTTGACACCCAAGCCAAAAGAAAAAAATGTCAAGTAGTCAGGTGTATCAATAGGTCTGGAGTTTGAGAGTCTTGTCTAGATTAGAGTTTTAATTTTGAAATCATCATCATATACATAGTATTTAAAGGTATGAGACCTTTTGATATGAGCCACGGAGTAAGTATAGACAGAGAAGAGGACCAGTGACTGAGCCCTGGAGCCCTCTCATGTGAAAAAGTTGGATAGAAGAGGAGGAACTAGCAAAAGGACTGGGAAGGAGTGGCCAGTGTAGTAGGTGTAAGCCAAGAAAGTGTGTTGCCTTCGAAGCCAAAAAGGAAAATAGGTTGAGGAGAGAATGATCAGCCTTGTCAAATGCTGTTGATGGCTCAATTATGGGAAGGACTTTGACTGTGACACTTAGCCAAATGGATCATGGTGTCTGGTAACCTTGATGAGAGCAATTTTTGTGGATGGTGAGGAAGAGCTTCTAATGTTCCTGCATTACATATCATAGAAATTTATTTCACATGTGTATTCTTTATTATATTAGGGAAGTGCCCTTCTGTCCCATATTTAGTCATGGCTTAAGTCAGAATGAGAAGTCTATTTATATGATTGTTAGATTGACAACTATTTCTCATAATAAGCGATCTCTGCATTCCTGGGAAAAAAACCTGACAAGATCTTGTGACTCTTCTTTCTGTACAAGGTGGACTTTGTTTTGCTAACATTTGATTTAAAATTTTTACACTTACAAGTAAGATTGATCTGTAGTTTCCCTTCTTTGCTTTGAGAAATTTTGGTTTCGTTTTTAGTGCGACTTACAAATTTAATTGAGAAGCTTTTTTGTTATATTGTACAACTTAATAGAAGGGAATTCTCTCAATGATTTGATAAAAAGCTATTCAAAAAAAAAAAAAAAAAAAAAAAAAAGCTATTCCTACAATTGTGTAGACAAGGCATCTTTTGGCAGGGGTTCCTGAAATAATTTTCTTTCAATTTCATCCTCGGTCATTAGGCTATTAAAGTCTCTCTGTCGGCCGGGCGCGGTGGCTCAAGCCTGTAATCCCAGCACTTTGGGAGGCCCAGACGGGCAGATCACGAGGTCAGGAGATCGAGACCATCCTGGCTAACACGGTGAAACCCCGTCTCTACTAAAAAATACAAAAAACTAGCCGGGCGAGGTGGCGGCGCCTGTAGTCCCAGCTAGTCAGGAGGCTGAGGCAGGAGAATGGCGGGAACCCGGGAGGCGGAGCTTGCAGTGAGCTGAGATCCGGCCACTGCACTCCAGCCCGGGCGACAGAGCGAGACTCCGTCTCAAAAAAAAAATAAAAATAAAAAAATAAAGTCTCTCTGTCTTCCTTACACTTTTGATGGAATATATTGGAGCCAGGCTTTGAATCCAGGAATGTGTGGCTCTAAAATCAATCCAAAATCTTGAAACACAAGAAGCATACATCTGTGTCTATATCAAAATATCTCATTTTATTTTTTTTTTAATTTATTTTTTATTTCAATAGATTTTTGGGGAACAGGTGACTTTGGTTACATAATAAGTTCTCTACTGAGATTTTGGTATACCTATCACTTGAGCAGTGTGCACTGTACCAGTGTACCATCCTTTATCCCTCACCCCCGCAACCCTTTTCCCCCAAGTCCCCAAAGTCCAATGTATCTTTCTTATGCCTTTGCCTTTTCAAAGCTTAGCTCTCACATATTAGTGAGAACACATGATGTTTGGTTTTCCAATCCTGAGTTATTTCACTTAGAACAACAGTCTCCAATTCCATCCAGGTTGCTACGAATGGCATTATTTGTTCCTTTTTATAGTTGAGTAGTATTCCATGGTGTGTATGTATATTTGTGTGTATATATATATACACACACACACACACATTTTCTTTATCCACTTCTTGATTGATGGGCATTTGGGCTGGTTCTATATTTTTGCAGTTGTGAATTGTGCTGCTGTAAATATGCATGTGCACGTATCTTTTTCATATCATGACTTTTCCTCTGGGTAAATAGCCAGTAGTGGGATGCTGAATCAAACAGTACATCTACTTTTAGTTCTTTACAGAGTCTCCACACTGTTTTCCATAGTGGTTTTACTCATTTACATTCCCACCAACAGTGTAAAAGTGTTCCCTTTTCACCACATCCATACCAATATCTATTTACTTTTATTATTTTTTTATTATGGCCATTCTTGTGGGAGTGAGTTGGTATCACACTGTGGTTTTGATTTGCATTTCCCTGATAATTAGTGATGTTGAGCATTTTTTCATATGCTTGTCGGCCATTTCTGTATCTTCTTTAGAGAGTTGTCTATTCATGTCCTTAACCCACTTTTTGATGAGATTTTTTTTTCTTCCTCATTTGTTTTAATTCCTTGTAGATTCTGGATATTAGTCCTTTGTCAGAGGTATACATTGTGAAGATTTTCTTCCATTCTGCTGATTTTTTTTTTTTTTTTTGCTGTGAAGAAGCTTTTTAGTTTAATTAAGTCCCATCTATTTATCTTTGTTTTTGCTGCATTTACTTTTGGCTTCTTGGTCAAGAAGTCTTTGCTTAAGCCAAAATCTAGAAGAGTTTTTCCAATGTTATCTTCTAGAATATTGTATTAGTCTGGGTTCTCTTAGAGGGACAGAACTAATAGTACTAAAGGGGAGTTTATTAAGTATTCACTTACATGATCACAAGGTCCTTGTCTATAAGCTGAGGAGCAAGGAGAGCCAGTTTGAGTCCCCAAACTGAAGAACTTGGAGTCCTATGTTTGAGGGCAGGAAGCATCCAGCACAGGAGAAAGATGTAGGCTGGGAGGCTAGGACCATCTCTCCTTTTCACATTTTTCTGCCTGATTTATATTCACTGGAAGCTGACTAGATTGTATCCACCAGATTAAGGGTGGATCTGCCTTCCCCAGCCCACTGATTCAAATGTTAATCTCTTTTGGCAACACCCACACAGACACACCCAGGATTAATACTTTGTATCCCTCCAGCCAATCAAGTTGATACTCACCCTCAGTATTAACCATCACAAATATTTATGGTTTCAGGTCTTAGATTTAAATATTTGATCCACCTTAAGTTGATTATTCTATAAGGTGAGAGATGAGGATCCAATTTCATTCTTCTACATGTGGCTTACCGATTATCCCAGTACCATTTGTTGAATAGGATGTCCTTTCTCCACTGTATGGTTTTTTGTTTTTGTTTTTTTTCTGTTTGTTTGTTTGTTTTGCTTTGTCATAGAGATCAACTGGCTGTATTTGGCTTTGTTTCTGGGTTCTATATTCTGTTTCATTGGTCTATGTGCCTATTTTTATACCAGCACCATGCTATTTTGGTGACCATGGCTTTATAGTATAGTTTGAAGTTGGGTAATGTGATGCCTCCAGATTTGTTCTTTTTGCTTAGTCTTGCTTTGGCTACATGGGCTCTTTTTTGGTTTCATGTGAATTCTAGGATTGTTTTCTCTAGTTCTGTGAAGAATGGTGTTGGTATTTTAATGGGAATTGCATTGAATTTGTAGAATGTATTTGGCAATATAGTCATTTTTCCAATATTGATTATACCCATTTATGAACATGAGATGTGTTTCCATTTGTTTGTATCATCTATGATTTCTTTCAACAGTGCTTTGTAGTTTTCTTTGCAGCTATTCTGAAATGAGTTGAGTTCTTTATTTGATTCTCAGCTTGGTCACTGTTGGTATATAGCAGAGCTATTGATTTGTGTACATTAGGTTTGAATCCTAAAACCTTGCTGGATTTATTTATCAATTCTAGGAGCTTTTTGGATGAGTCTTTAGGGTTTTCTAAGTATAGGATTGTATCATCAGCAAATAGCCACAGTTTGACTTCCTTTTTACTGATTGGGATGCACTTTATTTCTTTCTCTTGTCTGATTGCTCTGGCTAGGTCTTCTACTACTATGTTGAATAGAAGTGGTAAAAGTGGGCATCCTTGTCTTGTTCCAGTTCTCGGGGGAATGCTTTCAACTTTTCCTTGTTCAGTATAATGTTGGCTATGTGTCATAGATGGCTTTTATTACCTTAAGGTACGTCCCTTCTATGTTGATTTTTCTGAGGGTTTTAATCATAAAGTGATGCTGGATTTTGTCAAATGCTTTTTCTGTGTCTATTGAGATGATCATGTAATTTTCATTTTTAATTCTGTTTATGTGGTTTATCACATTTATTGACTTACACATGTTGAACCATCCCTGCATCCCTGGTATGAAGCCTACTTCATCATGGTAAATTATCTTTTTGATATGCTGTTGGATCTGGTTCACTAGTATTTCATTGAGGATTTTTGCCTCTATGTCATCAGGGATATTGGTCTGTAGTTTTATTTATTTGCTACGTTCTTCCCTGGTTTTGGTGTTGGGTGGGGTGATACTGAATTCATAGAACGATTTAGGGAGAATTTACTGTTTCTCCATCTTTTGGAATAGTGTCAATAGAATTGGTACTAACTCTTCTTTGAATGTCTGATAGAATTCAGCTGTGAATCCATGTGGTTCTGGACTTTTTTTGTTGGTAATTTTTTTTTAACCATTTCAGTCTCACTGCTTGTTATTGGTCTGTTCAGAGGTTTTATATTTTCCTGGTTTAATCTAAGAGGGTTGTATATTTCCAGAAATTTATCCATCTCCTCTAGGTTTTCTAGATTATCCACGTGTCCATAGTAACCTTGAATAATCTTTTGTATTTCTGTGGTATCCATTGCAATGTCTCCTTTTCATTTGCAATTGAGTTTATTTGGATCTTTTCTCTTTTCTTGGCTAATCTCGCTAATGATCTATCCATTTTATTTATTTTGTCAAATAACCAGCTTTTTGTTTCATTTAGTTTTTGTATTGTTTTGTTATTGTTGTTGTTTCAATTTCATTTAGTTCTGTTCTGATCTTTGTTATTTCTTTTCTTCTGCTAGGTTTGGGTTCAGATTGTTCTCATTTCTCCAGTTCCTTGAGTTGTTACCTTAGATTGCCTATTTGGGATCTATCAGACTTTTTGATATAAGCATTTAAATGCTATGAACTTTCCTCTTAGCACCACTTTTGCTGTATCCCAGAGGTTTTGCTAGGTTGTGTCACTATTGTCATTCAGTTCAAAGAATTTTTAAATTTCCATCTTGATTTCATTGTTGACCCAACAATCATTCAGGAGCAGGTTATTTACTTTCCCTGTATTTGCGTGGTTTCAAGGGTTCCTCCTGGAGTTGATTTCCAAATTCAACTGTGATCCATGGTGATCTGAGAGAGTACTTGATATAATTTTCAGTTTTCTTACATTTACTGAGACTTGTTTTGTGGCCTATAATATGGTCTGTCTTAGAGGATGTTCCATGTACTGATGAACAAAATGTATATTCTGTAGTTGTTGGGTAGAATGTTCTGTAAATATCTGTTAGGTCCATTTGTCATAGGATAGAGTTTAAGTCCATTGTTTGTTTTTTTCTGTCTTAATGACCTGTCTAGTGTTGTCAGTGGAGTATTAAAGTCTCCCATTATTATTGTGTTGCTGTCTATCTCATTTATTAGGTCTAGTAGCAACTGTTTTAGAAATTTGGGAGCTCCAGTGTTAGGGTCATATATATTTAGGATTGTGATACTTTCCTGTTGGACTAGAGTCCTTTTATCATTTTATATATATATATATATATATATATATATATAAATAAAATATATATACTTAGAATATGTATGTTATATATAATATATATAGTTAGAATACATATGTTATATATAATATATATAGTTAGAATACATAGTTATAGATTACATATATAGTTAGAATTGATATTTTCCTGTTGGACTAGTTCTTTTATCATTAGATAATGTTCCTCTTCTTCTTTTTTCACTGCATTTGCTTTAAAGTTTGTTTTGTCTGATATAAGAATAGCTACTCCTGCTCACTTTTAGTGTCCAGTTGGATGTAAAATCTTTTTCCACCCCTTTACCTTAAGTTTATGTGAGTCCTTATGTGTTAGTTGAGTCTCCTGAAGACAGCAGAAACTTGCTTGGTAAATTCTAATCCATTCTCCCATTCTGTATATTTTAAGTGGAGCATTTAGGTCATTTACATTCAATGTTGGTATTGAGATGTGAGGTGGTATTCTATTCATTGTGCTATTTGTTGCCTGAATACTTTATTCATTGTGTTATTGTTATATAGGTCCTGTGAGATTTATAATGTAAGTAGGTTCTATTTTGGTGTATTTCAAGGATTTGTTTCGGGATTTAGAGCTCCTTTTAGCAGGTCTTGTAGTGCTGGCTTGGTAGTGGCAAATTCTCAGCATTCGTTTGCCTGGGAAAGACTATCTTTCCTTCATTTATGAAATTTAGTTTTGCTGGATACAAAATTTTTGGCTGATAATTGCTTTGTTTAAGGAGGTTACAAATTGGACCTTAATCCCTTCTAGTTTATAAGAGTTTGGCTGAGAAATCTGCTGTTAATCTGATAGGTTTTCATTTATAGGTTATCTGATGCTTTTGCCTCACAGCTCTTAGGATTCTTTGCTTTGTCTTGACTCTAGATAACCTAATGACTATGTGCCTAGGCAATGATCTTTTTGTGATGAATTTCCCAGGTGTTCTTTGAGCTTCTTGTATATGGATGTCTAGATATCTAGCAAGGCTAGGGAAGTTTTCCTCGATTATTCCCTCAAATATGTTTTCCAAACTTTTAGATTTCTCTTCTTCCCCAGGAACCCCAATTACTTTCAGGTTTGGATGTTTAACATAGTTCCAAACTTCTTAGAGGCTTTGTTCATTTTTTTAATTATTTTTTTCTTTTCCTTTGATGGATTGGGTTGATTCAAAAGCCTTGTCCTCAAGCTCTGAAATTCTTTCTTGTGCTTGTTTGATTCTATTACTGAGACTTTCCAGTGGATTTTGCATTTCTCTAAGTGTGTCCTTGATTTTTCAGTTGTGATTGTTTTTCATTTATACTCTCTATTTCACTGAACAATTTTCCATTCATATCTTCTATCATGTTTTTTATTTCTTTAAGTCGGAGTTTACCTTTCTCTGGTGCATCCTTGATTAGCTTAATAATTAACCTGAATATTTTTTCTGGCAATTCAGATATTTTATCTTGGTTTGGATTTATTACTGGTGAGCTGATATGATCTTTTGGAGGTGTTAAATAACCTTGTTTTGTCATATTACCAGAATAGTTTTTCTGGTTCTTTCTCATTTCAGTAGGCTATGTCAAAGGGGAGATTTGGGATTCAACAGCTGCTGTGAGATTCTTTTGCCCCATGGGGTGCTCCCTTGATGTGGTGTTCTCCTGTTTCCCCTAAGAATGGGGCTTACTGAAAGCCAAACAGTAGTAATCATTTTTGCTTTTCTGGGTCTAGTCCCCCAGCAGACCTACCGGGCTCCAAGCTGGTACTGGAGAATATCTGCAAAGAGTCCTGTGATGTGATACATCTTCAGGTCTTTCAGCTATGGATTCCAGCACCTGCTCCAGTGGAGGTAGCTGGGGAGTGAAGCGGACTCTGTGAATCCTTGGTTATGTTTCTGTTTATTGCACTGGTTTTGTGTTGCTTGGCCTCCAGCCAGGAGGTGGCACTTTCAAGAGCACATCAGCTGTCATCAGTTTTTCATGTCTCAGGGAGTCTGCAGCGGTGATCCAGTTTCTTCAAAAGGTCTATGGATTCTCTCGGCCTTCCTGGTATGCGCCTGTGGTAGTTCTTGGAGCAAAAGTTCATGATATGAGTCTCCACAAGCTGCTGTCTCCCCAAGTGGGATCTGCAAGCTAGTCCTGCCTCCTGTCTGCCATCTTCAAAATCTCCCATTTAAAATGCTATCAAAAATGACTGCAGATGATTTCTCCCAAGAGCCTGATCTTGCCAGATTTTGAAGTTCATGAAGTATGGCCAGAATTCTTGATTTGGTGCAAAAATTTTCACATGTTACCTACTTTTATGTTTAAAGTGAACTTTTATAAAGCAAGGATCAACTTAATTGCTTATAAATTAAGATATAAGGAAGGAATTTGGAAGTTGTTTATAATGGAGAGTAGAGTGCTGTACATAGACCTGTTGTATTCATCCATTTTCACACTGCTGATAAAGACATACCAGAAATTGGGAACAAAAAGAGGTTTAATTGGACTTACAGTTCCACATGGCTGGGGAGGCCTCGGAATCACGGCAGGAAGCAAAAGGCACTTCTTACATGGCAGCAGCAAGAGAGCATGAGGAGGAAACAAAAGCAGAAACCCCTAATACACCCATCAGTTCTCGTGAGACTTATTCACTATCACAAGAATAGCATGGGAAAGACCAGCCCCCGTATTTCAATTACCTCCCACTTGGTCCCTCCCACAACACATGGGAATTCTGGGAGATACAATTCAAGTTGAGATTTGGATGTGAGCACAGCCAAACCATATCATTCCACCACTAACCCCTCCCAAATCTCATGTCCTCACATTTCAAAACCAATCATGCCTTCCCAACAGTCCCCCAAAGTCTTCATTCATTTCAGCATTAACCCAAAAGTCCACAGTTCAAAGTCTCATCTGAGACAAGGCAAGTCCCTTCTGCCTATGAGCCTGTAAAATCAAAAGCAAGCTAGTTACTTCCTGTAATGGGGGTACAGGTATTAGGTAAATATAGCCATTCCAAATGGGAGAAATTGGCCAAAACAAAGGAGTTAAGGATCCAAGCAAGTCCAAAATTCAGTGGGGCTGTCAAATTTTAAAGCTCCATAATGATCTCCTTTGACTCCACGCTGATGCAAGAGGTGGGCTCCCATGGTCTTGGGCAGCTCTGCCCCTGTGGGTGTGCAGAGTACAGCCTCCCTCCCAGCTGCTTTCACAGGCTAGCGTTCAGTGTCTGCTGCTTTTCCAGACACACCGTGCAAGCTGTCAGTGGATCTACCATTCTGGGGTCTGGAGGATGGTGGCCCTCTTCTCACAGCTCCACTAGGCAGTGCCCCAGTAGGGACTTTGTGTGGGACTCTGTGTGGAGGCTCCCAGCCCACATTTCCCTTCTGCACTGCCCTAGCCAAGGTTCTCCATAAGGGCCCCGCCCCTGCAGCAAACTTTTGCCTACACATCCAGGCGTTTCCCTACATCTTCTGAAATCTAGGCGGAGGTTCCTAAACCTCAGTTCTTGACTTCTGTGCACCCACAGGCTCAATACCACATAGAAGCTGCCAAGGCTTGGGGCTTCCACCTTCTGAAGCCACAGCCCAAGCTCTACATTGGCCCCTTGCAGCCAAGGCTGGAGTGACTGGGACACAGGGCACCAAGTCTCTAGCACAGGGGCCCTGGGCCCGGCCCACGAAACCACTTCTTCTTCCTGTGCCTCCAGGCCTATGATGGGAGGGGCTACCATGAAGACCTCTGATATGCCCTGGAGACATTTTCCCCATGGTCTTGGGGATTAACATTCGGCTCCTTGCTACTTAAGCAAATTTCAGCAGCCAGCTTGAATTTCTCCCCAGAAAATGGGTTTTTCTTTTCTATAGCATAGTGGGGCTGCACATTTTCTGAACTTTGATGCTGTTTCCCTTTTAAAACTGCATGCCTTTAACAGTACCCAAGTCACCTATTGAATGCTTTGCTGCTTAGAAACTTCTTCCACCAGATACCCTAAATCATCTTTCTCAAGTTCAAAGTTCCACAGATCTCTAGGGCAGGGGCAAAATGCCACTCAGTCTCTTTGCTAAAATGTAACAAGAGTCACTTTTGCTCTAGTTGCCAACAAGTTCCTCATCTCCACCTGAGACCACCTCAGCCTGGATCTTATTATCCATATCACTATCAGCATTTTGGGCAAAGCCATTCAACAAGTCTTTAGGAAGTTCCAAACTTTCCCACCTTTTCTTGTCTTCTTCTGAGCCTTCCAAACTGTTCCAGCCTCTGCATATTATGCAGTTCCAAAGTCAGTTTCCACATCTTCAGGTATCTTTTCAACAATGCCCCACTCTACTGGTACCAATTTACTGTATTAGTCTGTTTTCATGCTGCTGATAAAGACATACCTGAAACTGTAAACAAAAAGAGGTTTAATTGGGCTTACAGTTCCACATGACTGGGGAAGCTTCAGAATCATGGCCGGAGGCAAAAGGCACTCCTTACATGGCAGCGGCAAAAGAAAATGAGGAGGAAGCAAAAGCAGAAACCCCTGATTAACCATCAGATCTCATGAGACTTATTCACTATCACAAGAATATCACAAAAAAGACCAGCCGCGTGATTCAGTTACCTCCCCCTGGGTCCCTCCCATGACACATGGGAATTCTGGGAGATACAATTCAAGTTGAGATTTGAGTGGGGGCACAGTCAAACCATATAACCTGTGCTTTATCTGAGGTCACGCCTGATCACAGGTGACATACCTGCATTAGCTATGTGCAGTTCAGCCTAAAGAATCTGGAAATCATGACCTCAGGAAAATCACTATGGGGAATTGCAGATGATACACCCTCTAGCCATCACACCACTTACTTTTGCAGAGAGATGTATGTTTTCCAAAGAGAGGGCCCCTTCATTTTACGATTTTGTGCTCATGACAGCCTTTTTCAGATCTGCAGACTGAGACTCAGAGATCAAGTGCCTGGTTCAAAGTCTCAGAGCAGAATACTATTACCTGTTTTTTGATGCCTTAGGCATGACTTCTCCCACTCTGCCATGGTGTCTTTATAAGCTCTATATGTATGTACATACACATACATATTCATATATGAACACCCAAATATAATGTAATTTATACATAGAGGTTTTAAAAATTTCTAAAACTGCTATCCTACTTTTTTTACTTCTGTATTCCTACATTTGAACTTCGCCACCCTGGTTTCACTCTTTGAAGCTTTTAAAAGAATCAAACAAGCAGAGAACATTGCTTTTATTAAATAAGGACTATTCATCAATATCATTTTAAAATACAAAAATAAGCCCCTGAATAGGTAGGTGTGTGACAAAACTAGAAACAGCAGCATACACTCACATGAGCTACCGCATCTGCACCCTTAACTTCTAATATGTTAGTGATAGAGCATGTAATCACCAGCTTGGAGGGCTTGGCAATAGTGTGTGCAGTGGGAGGAGCTCTATTTCCACACTTTCATACTACATATTTTCAAAGGCCTATACTGGGCTGTAGCATATATACTGAGCTGTAGACCCTTATAGGAATCTATTATGGGTACCCACACCTACAGCAGCTAGCCACTCTGAAAATTCCTGTTCACATTTGTCAACTATGAGAGCCCATATATAACCCACCACAAATGTGATGAGAATCACATTTCTCTTCCAAAGAGGCAAATGTCTCTTCCAAAGAGGGTTTTGGGCCAGGATAGTTGCAGCCCCAGGATCTTCTAAGGAAAACTTTTGGCACCTGCAAATTCTTGCTACTTCTCTTTCAACCTCATCCTCATTGACCATGGTTACATATACATATTTTAATTTTATCATTATCACAGACAGTGTTGAGAGAGCCACAGATGCCCTTTCATTTTCAGTGGAAGAAATCTAGACCAGATCAGAGTAGAGATCTGTCAGTGTGCAGATGGCTGGAAGAGGCAGCGAGGAGAAGGGAAGTGAGCTGGGCTTCAGAGTTGTGTAGACCCGGACCCTAGTCCTACTCCTGTCCTCACTTAGCTGCATATTGTTAGGCCTTCATACGCAACCTGCAAAACTAAAGCAATGGAAATGCCACACAGACTGCTGAGATCATAAGAGGAGAGAAAAGTTTCAATATTGAGCTGCACAGTCAGTGAATTATATACCCATCCAACTCAACATTTATTCATTCTTTCCAATGAAGTTACCTATTATCCCTACTTCCCCTGTTATAATATTTTTATATAAAAAGTAATGTTCTTTTATTAATAAAGTGAGGAAGCATCCAGGAAATTGCCTAATGGTGCATAAGAGTTCAATCATTTTTAATTCCTTCCTACCTTTTCTCCTTCCTATTCAAATGTAAGAATACAGAAGTAAATCAAGATAGAATCAGGATAAAAACTCAAGTTTCTGACTTCTCATACAATGGCTTTTCTCATGTGTATGTGTGTGTGTGTGTGTATGTGTGTTTGTATATTCACTGACAAACTCTTTGAAACTTAGTTTGATTTTTTCCTCAATTCATTTTTTTCTTTCAAATTACCCTTTGTCTATATGAGAAGGGAAAAAATCATGCTCAGTGGCTCCATTTGGTTTAGCTAGCTTTACGTGACTTCGGAATCTTAGAAATTGTCCCCACATCATTACTTCACATCAAAGAGAAGCAGCATGTGAAAGTAATGAAAATACGTCACGTTATGTTTTTTTTTAATTCGGCTATGGAGCATTGACTTCTTCAAATCATCGTGATTTCTTAGATTTTGAAGCCACAGGTTTCAATAATGGCACTAAGGATGTACAATTTATGCATTCCTTTGATTGTGGAACTCAATATTCCAAACATGTGATCATTCAGGCCATTATTTATGTGTTTAGTCAGTTGCCTTTGCATTGAATCACTACATAAAACTATGGCTAAATCGTTATGCTTCCACACTCCTATTATTACATGTGTCTAGGTATATGATGGCAGGCACTTCTGGGTTATACATGTGAGGTAAAAGCAGTCATAGAAGTCTGAAGCATCTGTCAGGATAACTAAGTGTTCACAGAGGCTGTCGTGGGTCACCCAGGGAGGCGAAAACTCATTCTATAAGGAGGAGGCAGAGGCCAACGCAAGTTATTAACAGGGAGAAGTCCACAAGCAAAATTAGAAAGGTCGAGAGGCACAGCTAACTTAGTTCTTGTCCAGATGGTTTTCAACATCTACTTTGAGGAGAGTAGGAGGATATGCAGAGCCAATAGCAGAGACAGAAAGAGTGATTCCCAGAATCAGCTTTCAGCCAGCCTCCTAGGTCAGGTAGGAGTCTGATGGAACAGTATCTGGCCTGCATTGCAAGGTGACCTGGGAGGTTGGAGAGTTCTGGAGGCAGTCATATTAGAACACTGGAATAAAAAGCAAGGCTAGCCAGCTGGGAGCCCATACATAAAGATCTGTAGGCAGACTCGAGCCTGGTGATCATGCAGACCTCCAGGAGTCAGGGGCCACATAAAAAAGTCCAGCTCTTTCAATAGAATTAAAGGGGTGAAGCCCCAGGATTCTCTTAGCCTGGACATTTGTCCTGTCCAGGCCTGGGTAGACTAATCTTTCCTGAGGGACAGTGATGTACTTTATACCAAGCACTTCACTGACCACAGGGACCCAGAGGTAAAGAATCCACCATTTCATGTCACGTCCCACATAACAGAAGAGGAGATGTCCTGTTGTAACAGGTGCTCTGAGACCAATGAGGGGACAGAGGAGAGTGGCGGGTTCTGCAGTTGTGGAGGGAGGGAGGATGTGTGTGCAGGAGGTTTTGGAAAGTACTTAGAGGTGGTTCATAGAAAGTAAGACTGTTTACCAGTCAAACAAGAAAGGCAGGGAAGGCAGCATGAGCAGCCTTCAAAAGGCATGACACAGCCACCCTTGCCAGGAACCATAAATGATCTGATAAATCAAAGGAGGAACCCAAAGTGTCACGTTGAAAATGAAGCAAGGAAAGTAGGGAGGGGTTCCATGGTGGAGAGCTGCTTTAGTGATCTCCATGTGATTCTGTTTCTTCCTTGTGTTAGTGTATATTCAAGGGCAAACTGCTGATGAATAGAGCTAGCTGCATTATTAGGCCTGTTTTTACTGTCTAGCACCAGTTTTGTTACAGCCTTTAGTTTAAAAGTACTGACTCTGTCGTCATTATTACTGTTTGCATCATCCTTAGCCCTTAAATTCCTCTTGTCTGCCTTGGCACTGAAAATTACCCATTACTTTTGCTCTCCTCTCTCCAGCTTTAAGACCCTTCTGTGACATGATCATTTGACCTTCTCTGGGCTCTGCACAACTCTTGATGCAGGTCTCACTCACAGGCTCCTTTCCCAGCCATGCCCCTGTACTGGTGGACGTTGAGAGGAGTCCAATAGCTAAACCTGGAAAAGCAGAGGCCTAGAAAGTCTTTGGACTATCTTGCCTGTATTTGCCTTAGAATCACTTATGGATATTTTATATAATCTAAGCAATATTGATGGACATTTCTATATGTGTAGTTACAGATTTTTTAAATTATTTTTTAAAATGAGAATTATTTTTCTTAAATCATGGTAAAGAGTCTTTTTTGTCTAATTTATACTAATTTCGTCAAATAAATTACAGGAGTAATTCTATACTTGTACAATCTGGAAGCAGACTAATTATTAACAAGAATTATAACTGTTGTTCATTGTTGATTTAAGTACTGTACTGATTACATTTCTTTTCTTATACAAGTTTATGTGTACTCATTCTCCAAATTATTTTTGTAGTTAAGTAATCTCAATTGTAAATCACCATTTTATCCTGTTTTATCTTTAACTCTGACATTATATAAAATTGGATTGAGGATTAAGCAATGCCTCAATGGCAAAATCTTACCAAAATGAGTCCAGTTAATTATTTTACAGATATATGTAATTAATTTCATTGTTTTAAAAAAGTGGATGCATGCCATTTAGTGTAGTAGGTTCAGCCACCAGCATTGAGAAAAGCTTTTCAATATTTTCTTCCAGCATTTATGTCCAGATGTCTTTGCACTCCAATATTTGGCTCTCTGTGGACAGCTCACTTAAGCATAGTGGCCAATGATACCACGCTCATAAAACAGCCCACTGCCTATCTCCTAATCAGTGTAGTATTGGCTTGCATTGATCCATTCCAAACTCCATTTGAACATCATAACTAACATTTTTAATAATTTTCAGCTGTAACTTATAAAACTGTCTTAATTTAGCCCAGACTTCAAATGCCCAGGGAAGAACCGATGACTTATGTGATGAGCTAGCTTCATGTTTTCCCAACATCTCCGTATCCCGAGAGCCGCATCATTCTGAGGGATGGCTTTACCCTGTTTCCAGAGACTTCATTTTTTTACCTGCTTTTTGTTACAGTAGTTCATGAGAATAGTTTAAAGGCAGATGGTACTGAAAGTTCTACAACAGAAACTGTCTCATCCCAGATTCGCGTCTGAAAGGCAATCCTTTTGTCCTCTTTCATTGTTTCTTCTGTCATTTATTTCAGCACTTCTAAATGCTGTGCTTCTGCTGCTGTTTATTGACTTTGTTGACTTCCTGCTGCATAAGATGAGGGTTCAGCTCTCACATCTCCAGCAACACCCCTTGTTTCTTTCTTCCTTGCTGTCACCTTCTACAAAGAGTCATATCACAGTCTTTGCTCCCTTACTTCCATCTTCCCAAGTAGTTTTATCACAATTTTGTGATACATGGCCAATTGATGCCCTATTGTGGCTATTGTTCACTTCTGATTCAAGTACTGTACATTTCTTACAATCTTACACAGATTTTATTTTTCCTCAAATTAAAAATTGCCTTTTTTACTTCCTGAACGTTTCGTGTATCTATAATTATTTTTTTAAATGCCTTCACAGATTCATCAAATGCCATATCTATTACAGTATCAAAACCTCAAAGGTATCAATAAACTTTTTATTTTATTTTTTTTTTTATTGAGACGGAATCTCACTCTGTCACCTAGGCAGGAGTGCAGTGGTACAGTCTCAGCTCACTCCAGCCTCTGTCTCCTGGGTTCAAGCGATTCTCATGCCTCAGTCTCCTGAATGACTGGGACTACAGGCAGGCGTAAACATGCCTGGCTAATTTTTGAATTTTTAGTAGAGATGGGTTTTTACCATGTTGGCCAGGCTGGTTTCAAACTTCTGACCTCAAATGATCTGCCCACCTCAGCTTCCCAAAGTGCTGGGATTACAGGCATGAACCACCGCACCCGGCTAGTTTTTAAATTTGTTTTAGAGATGGAGTTTCACCATGTTGCCCAGGCTGGTCTTGAACTCTTGGCCTCAAACTCCTGGCCTCCACCCACCTTGGCCTCCCAAAGTACTGGGATTATATGCATGCACCACTGCATCTGGCTATCAATAAACTTTAAAGTGCTTTTTTTTTCCAAGTCTGCTGGCTTACTTCTTCTTGACCCTCCAGTGTACGGGTACTGCAGAGTTATCATAGTGGGATACCGCTTACCTCTCCTCGGTGTCGGTGGTCAGTTCTTCTGTTATGTACTGGATCTGATATTTTCCTCTTTCTTGATTTAGTCCCTCGTTTTTCTGAGTCATATTCTCTAGCAGTTTTCTAAGAAAACATATGTGTAAAGTAAATATTCTGAATCCCTGAAGATAGGAAAATATCTTTATTCTACCTTCATACATGTTAATAATTTGGCTGGGCATAAAATTCTGGGTTGCAAATCTTTTTTTTCTCAGAAAATTTTAACAGCTTTTGAAATTTCATCTTCTTCTAGTTTCCAAGTTGTTACTGAGACATTCAGTCTCTCTATCATCTACTAAGTTGCTTACCATATCTCCACTTGCCTTTTATCTTCCAAATATGTTAAACTCTCATCTATTCTTGCTATTTCTTCCAATAACCTTGTTCTGTGTAGTATACGTTTTGTTTTTAAATTCCTGGGCTGTAATTTTAGTACAGTGTTGGTAGGACTAAGTGGGAAATTTATATGATTGGTCCACCATTGTTTATCCAAAGTTCAGTGGCATCTTTGCTTCCAGATATTTAAACCCATGCAATCCTTTTGCATACGTTGTGATACTATTCTATTAAAAACTCTGAGAGTAGACAGTACTAGTCCCATTTAATGATGTAGCTGAGGTTCCAGAAATACTAGTAGTTTTCTTAAATTTAAAGAGCCAGACTGAGACAGATTCAAATTTAAAACTATGTTTTTCCTACTCTATTCACGCATAAGGGTCACTTGCAGCAGTGACTTTGTGATGGTGGTCACTAGTGATAAAACAGGGCAGACCATGGCTTCTCCATATCTTGCTACAATAAACTAATGCCACTGCTGTGATGTGAATTATTCTTTTGAACTATTCTCTAAGCTGCAGAATGAAAGTTTTCCTCTTCAATCATTCTTGTTATCCCAGAATGGACATTGGAACATCAGAAACCAAATAATTGCTGGTGGCCTGGTTCATACAAAACAGTATACTGTATAAGAACAGATATGGAAAACTGAAATCATGGTGTTTGGGCCTGAATAAAATATGTATATTTTAACATATAATGATACTATTGCAGAGTCCAGCACATAATGAAATAACTTCTTCTTTGAAGCTTTTACTCAAATTCCCACATGGAGCACAAATAGCATTCTCTAATTTGAAAACGAAAAGTAAGTAATTGCTTTCAAAGTCCAGTCTTTTGAAAGCACAGCAGTCTTTCAGCTAAGTAGTTATTCTCAAAAAGGAAAAGGGACTTTTCAGTGAGTATTTATAAACAAGCATATATGCCCAATAATTTATAGTGTGTTTATGTGTCACTTCAGCTTTCTGTGAAGTGACTATGACAGCAGACACACATCATGTGAAATGATGCCATCCTGAAGAAAGTTTTCAGGTAATATACCTCCTGAAGGGTTTCTAAGTCTTTTCGCATTCAGGGGTTTGCCTGTTGCTTTTCCAGGTTACATGCCAGTCTTACCCACACTTACGTTATCATCCAGTTAGCCCCAACCTCATCTTCATGTAGGTTAAACAACCCAAATAAAAGGAGGAAATATTTAGGACAAGCAATGAAAAGGTGAAACTAGGCAGGACCTTCTCCAACTTGGGGCAAATCTTATACTACTTGGACCCTTAGGCATCTCATCTTTGAAATGAAATAATACAAATAGATCTTCAAGTTCCCCCTCTCAGCTCTTGAACACTATGTATGCATCGTTGATTAATCAACTTCCACGAATTATCTCAAACCAGCCACCATTGCTTCAGTTCATGAGTGACCATGAAAAAAATGTGTTCATTAATTTATTTAATGTATCTTTATCAGGCGTCATGCTCAAGAGCTGGGAATATCGAGGCAAATTAACAGACACAGTCCTTAGCCTCATTGAGTTCATGGTCCAGAGGGAAAGGCAGACTAAAACAAACTTTCAAATAAATAATCATCATGATAAATGATGTGAAAGATAACCACAGAGTGTTGGGAGAAAAAGTAAGAGGAAAAGGATAATTTAGACAAGGGTGGGAAATGTTTTCAAGAAAGCTTCATTGAAATGCCAAGAGATCCACAGACTGAGGGGTTGCTAGCCAACTGAAGAGTGATGGAAACCGCATGCCAAGCATATGAAGCAGCATGTGTAGAGAGCTGAGGAATTAAAGAACTCGAGTATTCAAGGAACTATAAGAAGACCACATGGCTAAAGCATGGTGAGCAAGAGGGATTGGCCTGAGATCAAGTTAAAGGTGGGCTCCCAAAGCATGCAGAGCCTTGCCAGTAGGATGAGCACCTTATAATACATCAGAAAGGCAGACAGAACCTGCTGAAAGATGTTTAAGCAAGAAATAGAGATGATTTGATTACATTTTAAAACAGTACCCCAGCACTGCACACACATTGGGTTGGAGGAGGACAAAAACAGATGAAGCAGTGAGAGTGGCTAGATGGTGAGGCAATTGTGGAGAAGAGGGTGGATTTTGTAATCTTAGGACATCTTCACTTTGGGACCCTCACACACACCTCACTTTGGGTCTGTGGTCAGCTGTGTTGTACAGAGGGTATCTTGATTTCATGTCTCGCACTACATGGATGTATTCATTCCTGTATCTCTTCTCTAAAGAGATTTACTTTGTTGAAATCCTGTTGTCTCTGTATCTCTTCTCTAAAGACATTTACTTTGTTGAAATCCTGTTGTCTCTCCAGGTTGTCATCTTGGATAGCATTCGACATAATCCATATCTGATCCATGAGAATGACATATTTGTTGGACTCACCAACCCTTCTCCTAACAAGCTTTTGGAGTGCAGACCCTGTTCATACAACTGTCTCCTCGGTAGACTAACAGGACCCCTGGCCACCTGTCTCTTATTTTTAGGTTTTTCCAAGAATGGGTGTGGCCACAGCCGTATGTCCCACAGACTCACACAGGTCAAGCTGTTAAAATAGTCCCTTGAGACCCTCTCAGGACTGAGGAGAAAACAGAGCACCCCCCCATCCTTCTCATCATGGTAAAGGAGGAGGGATAAGACTGATAGTGTCTCAACAACTCTGCAAAGAAATCCTCTCTCCACTACCTCACCTTTCTTCCTCTTTTCTAATACATGAGGTGCTTGGTCATCTAAGAGTGGCAACAATTCATTTGGGCACCTCTTTGAGACCTGCCTGGGAACCTACCCTCTTACTTTGGGATATCAGAGCAGATGGCACCTCTTGTCTTGCATTCTCTTGTCTTGGATTAGATGAAGGGAGAACACACCCATTTTAACATCCTGTCTTAACCTTTATCCAGCCACTTTCTGAAATAATGAACACCGGTATGCAGCACCTGCCATCTTCCTGAAGCTCCCACACCCTGCCCTCTTCCTGGGCCTCCCAGTTCCTCTCCAGTGCTCCTGCCTTGGGCCTTTGTGCATGCAGCTACCAGGATGGCTCTCTGCCTTTTCTTCTCCGCCTTCTTTCTTCTCACTCCATGATAGCACCCTGTCCCAAGAAGCTAAGTGACTCACCTCAGCCGCAATTTCATTATCATTCATATCCTCGTCCTCTTTCCCCAGGCTGGGGTTGGCATCTGATTGAGTCCTCTCTCCCCTTTTTAGAAGACTCTCAGCCCCAGTCTCACACAGACCTGCCCTTCCCCCGAATCAATCATTTCCCTGAGAATTTGTCCAACAGCTCAGATCCGGTGATAGAAAGAAGAAAATACATGAAAGTTCAGGACTTGCAATACTCAGTAAGACACAGAAAATTAGAACTGAGTCATCTACATGAAAAGCAAAGAAAATGGAATTTACTAGCTTGAATTGAGGGAACAAAGGACATGGAGGAGGCTTAGAGTTGCTGGAGTAGTGAATAGGAAAGATGGGGAGAAACCAGAGTGTATACCTTAGGTAGAAAATGTAGGAGAAAGCAAAAGAATCTACCATATATATATTTTTTTCTATTTTGAAAGCTTCATGAAAAAGTTGTAGGAAAGAATTACCTGGTTATAGAGGGAACCTTGTTTTCTGTGATTTTAGACTAATCAGCAGGAAAGGGCAGGCTGTATCCTAACCAAAATTTGCCATGTGCCTGACAGGAACAAATGCTAAGCATGGACTGCGCTGCAAAGCCTGTAAGATGAGCATCCACCACAAGTGCACAGATGGCCTGGCACCCCAGCGGTGCATGGGCAAGCTGGTAAGGGCTTGTGCCGGGAGTGAGGCCCACACCTTCCTGCTAGGGCACTTGCCTGCTGCAGTCCTTCCCTGAAACCCTGAGCAAAGCACCCCAGAACTGGCTGCCAGCTTGGTTTCCTAACTGGCATCATCAGAAAACAAGGACAAGGAACTTTGTCAACCTAATCAACAGTGCCCCACCTTGAAAGGGAGTCACAGTCATTAATAGAGTGACTAACTTCTCCCAGGTTGGCACTTTCTCAGTTTTAATACTGAAAGTCCCACATCCTGGGACTGTTCAGGTTTTAAAAGTGAAAGTCGTGCATCTCAGGAACCCCCTAAGCCCCAGGCTAACTAATGGTTGGTCACCCTAGTGCTTCCCTGGTTGTCAGCTCAGTGGGTAGCAAGAGAGGATAAGAGCTAAGCCCACACAAAAGAGGAGAGAGTAATAAGTATCAGCACCAATTTAACAGAATCATGTTGGCCAAACCAAGGGAGATTGAATGGCCCTTGGGATGGCTGATCATACCATCTCAGGTGGATGGGCTTCAGTCCTGGTGCCACATATTGATTAAGAAGCAATTCAAGTCTGGCACAATGGCTCACGCCTATAATCCCAGCACTTGGGACACCAAGGTAGGTCGATCGCTTAAGCCCAGGAGTTCGAGACCAGCCTGGGCAACATGGTGAGACCCTGTCTCTACAAAAATTTAAAAATTAGGCCGGGCGCAGTAGCTCACACTTGTAATCCCAGCGCTTTGGGAGGCCGAGGCGGGTGGATCATGAGGTCAGGAGATCGAGACCATCCTGGCTAACATGGTGAAACCCCGTCTCTACTGAAAATACAAAAAAAAAAAAAAAAAAAATAGCGGGATGTGGTGGTGGGCACCTGTAGCTACTCAGGAGGCTGAGGCAGGAAAATGGCATGAACCCGGGAGGTGGAGGTTGCAGTGAGCCAAGATCGCGCCACTGCACTCTAGCTTAGGCGACAGAGCGAAACTCTGTCTCAAAAAAAAAAAAAAAAAAAAAATTTAAAAATTAGCTGGGTGTGTTGGTGTGTGCCTGTAGTTTCAGCTACTCAGGAGGCTGAGATTAGAGGATCGCTTGAGCCTGGAAGGCAGAGGTTTCAGTAAGCCAGACTGCACAACTGCACTCTAGCTTGAGTGACAGAGCTAGAACCTATCTCAAAATTTTTTTTTCAAAAAGCAATCCAGAGCACAAATTTGAGGGTATTTGAAACTAGGATGGCCAAAGAATTGTAAAAAGTACCAAGAATGTCTACCCTAGAGAATAATTAGACAGGACATCAACAGCTGTCTTCAAAAAATTTTAGGCCTAAAGTTTAGAAGAGTAACTCTATTGTCCTTTGAGGCTCCTGGGGAAAGGCCTAACATCAGTGGATACTAAGTCTTAGCGATAAAAGATAATGTCTTGCCTCTAGGGTTAGTGAATGCTCCTTCACCCCCTACCATCACTGACAGTGTACTGACAAGGGACACCACTTTCCAGGAACATTACAGAGGATTCTGGAATTCTAGTAGGGACTAGGCCACCAAGTTCCCATCCGGTGGTGGCGTATAGTGAGTCCAGGTTCTTAGTTTATCTATTTACTCTGATTTGCAATGTCTCTTTTCTCAAACTTCTGCCTCCCCTGCTTCCCCTTCTCCTTCTCCAGTGGTGATTCCCATAAGCCAAGCCAGACCATGAAGGAGAGGTCGGAAAAAGAGAGAACAGAATCCAGAACACAGAGCAAATGATTCTGGGTAAAGCTCTTCAGATATACAAGAGCTTTGAGGCCTCCCTCTGAGGTCTACTTACCCATGCCCAGGCCTTTCTTTTATTTATATTATTTTAACAAACCACAATAACAAACTGTGGTGAAATAATATGTGGCAGTCCACTTGTAATCCAGGAGGCAATGAGGATCTGGGATACAAAGGAGGCTGCAGTGCCCTGCAGAAGGAGGACAGGCAGGACTGCGGAGGTCAGGGCCAGGACCTTGTTTTCTGGATAGAGTGTAACTTGCTTGTTGCCACTATTCCTCCCTGCCTCTGTGTCCCTGCTGGGGTTAAATCGTGGAATTATAGGATAAATCAGCATGTTAATGGGAGACAGGAGGGTGCTCCTGGAGAAACCACTTGGTTTTATTTAGGGAGCTCTTGTATGATTTTCTCCATCTACCTTGACATTAACCCCTTGCCTTCCTCATTCTCTCTCCAGCCAAAGGGGTTTCGGCGTTACTACAGTTCCCCCTTGCTCATTCATGAACAGTTTGGCTGCATTAAAGAAGTTATGCCCATTGGTGAGTCGGGACATTGATGGGTTGAGCTGAGTTTGAAGCAGCAAAGTTAGTAATGGCTACTGTCCTCCCAGGGCTGCAAAACCCATGGGGTATCTCTTTGTACTTGTTTGGTGGCTGTTTGGGGTATGACTGTGTGTTTTGCTGGAAGGGAAACATAAAGTGGACCAAATTGTCCAGGAATTTTCATCCTTTCCCTGATGAAGCTCAGAAAACACCTAAGTCCCGAAGGCTTAGTAATCCCGTCAGCAGCATGGTGAAGTGGAAAGAAAACAGAGCATGGCATCCCCCAGACCAGACTCAAAGCCCAGCTCCCTATTGACAACTGTGTGTCTTTGAACAAGTTACTTGACCTGTCAACCCCTACAAAATGAGAACAGCAATTGCTGCGTTTCATAATTGCTATAAAAAATAAATATAGGTTATACACCAATGCTTAGTAGGAACTGAGTGAATATATTATTCTCTGATGAAGATCAAAAGATACCCTATATTTATTGATAGCTTTGGCTTGGATTTCTTCTCTAACAATATTTTTCAGTTTACTTCTATTGTTTTTTTTCTCTCTCTGAAAATCTCGACATCTATTTTTGCTTTTTTAGGGGGGCAAGTTTTAAACTAGAAATTTGTAAATTAGAAAGCTTTCAATTAGAAATTAATGAGGCTCAGTAGTGACAAGTTATTTCTAAAATGGTTGCCTCCTACTGTAAACTTTGTGTCTCAAGGCTTTGTACCTTGGTGAGCACAGCCTCCCAGTAGAGGAAGTAAAGCTGGTCCCTGCAAGAACCTGGAAATTAGAGAGGAGAAACGAAAGAGGAAATCCAATCAGGAAGAATTTGGGAGCAGAGTACTAGTTGGTACATGGCAGGACCTGCAAATGAGAGCATGCTGTATGGGGGCACATCTGTGAGGAACACTTGGCCATGAAAGCCCTGTCTACCCAGAGGCTGAGGTCCTCTGCACAGAACCTGCTTCTCAGGTGCTGTTCACCCAGGAGATGTGGTAAGCAGTTGGCTGGGTCCTCTCAGATGAGCTTCCTCAGATGAACTTTCTCTTCTGTTGCAGCCTGTGGCAATAAGGTGGACCCTGTCTACGAGACCCTCCGCTTCGGCACCTCCCTGGCCCAGAGGACAAAGAAGGGCAGCTCCGGCAGTGGCTCTGACTCACCTCACAGAACCTCTGTAATTATCCTCTTCCTTCCTCAGTTTGTCTATGGCGGTCCTGGGCAGAGCGGGCCTCAGGCACTCCAGTATGGGGGATTCCACCTAACTGCCTCATGAGGGCAGGTCTGCAGGGAGTCAGGCACCTGCCAAAGAGAAACCCAAAGTGTTTTGAGCCACTAAGGATTAACTTTCTGTTGTCAACACCCAGGGATTATTTTACTTTCCTGCCCAAAGACCATCCCCTTGGCCTCATGCTTCTTGACCCTTCCCATGGACCCCCTCTCCTTTACCTTCCCACCAATATTAGATAACATATGAGTCAATACACATAAATGTTTGGCTCCAACAATGGTCAGGAACTTGGAAGTCCTGGCTATTTCCAGTTTTCCTTTTAGCTACATTCCAGTTCAAAGACACAGCTATTTCTCACATCTTTTGTCTTTTCTCTGTAAGAGAGGGCACACCTCTTGATTGCACACAAAAACTGCCCTCTCAACGGTTCCTGAACTATGACTCTGTGGGACGCTCACCCTTCCACGCACCTCTCCTAAGTTTCATCTGACTTACACTGACTGTCGCATGCATCTCTGTGACCTGTTATCATCATCTTGTCTCTGGTTGCTTCAACCAGAATTTCTATAAATACTCCAAGATGCCATATAACTCTTCAGCCCATGCTGAAAGCCACCATTCCTCCAGCAAAGAGGCAAGGACCTTCCAGTTCACATGGCCACTTAGGATAGCCAACACCTAGTTACCAGTTCCATTGTTGCAGCCTCTGCTGGACTGGAAGCTTCCAGGCAAGACACAGATGAGACTTCAAATGGTCTGCCCCATTGAATCCTCTCAACATCAACTGATTAGGTGGATTATGGGAAGAGGGGCAGGGCACACGCCTGGGAGGGGTTCTCAGAGACCGAGTTGAAGCAGCTTCCTCATTGGGTGCAGGTGAAGCCACAAGATTGTAAATAGGTGAATAGGAATGTAGGTCGGTAGGCAAGTAGGTAGGTTTATAGGTCCTCTGCCTAATGCCATGTGGCTATCCTTGAAGCCATCTTTAAACTCATGTTTAAAGCCCTGTTCTTCATGCATTCACTGATTTCTGAGAGGAAAGAACTGAAAATAATTTTTACTCTTTTTCCTTACTGTACGTAAAATTGACGTCAGTTCTTTCTTCTACTCAGCTAGCAAACATGAATGGCCTACAGTTTACTAGCACTGTAGGGGACACAAAAGAAGAGGAAGACATAGCTTTGTACCCTTAGAATTCACAACTTATTTCTGAAGAAGAAATTTCAACAGCCAAGAAATTTGACAATGGTGGCCTTGTTTACCATTCTTTTTAAAATACACTTTTATATGTCTTATCCCATTTTATTAAGATTGAGAATGTAACATACATGTGTTAAGGATATTATAGTGACTGTGTCATATGAGTATTGAAGCATTTCATAGTAAAGATGAAAAATGTTTTTGCTTCAGTAGACATTGCCTCAAAGCAGTGAGGGGATAATGTGTGTCATCTTAAGATACCTGATTACCTCCTTAGGGAGGAGATCATTGTCATTTGGCATCCAAAACGTAACGCTAATTCTTTTACTGAAAGAAGCATAAAAATGGTGCTAATGTGATGAAAGTATACAAAGCATCCATGGGTAGGATTTATATGTAAATAAAGGCTGCTTAGGTTGGGTAACAATAATACACATAAAGTGTTTAGCACAGGGCCTGACATAATTGACACTCAATGAATGGCAATTGTTACTGTTCTTTATTTTAATTCACTCAAAAAATTTTTTTAGAGATGAAGTCTTGCTGTGTTGCCCAGGCTGGCCTCAAACTCCTGGAGTCAAACGATCCTCCTGCCTGAGTGTACTGAGTAGCTGGGATTACAGGTGCATGCCACTGAACCCAGCTGTTTCATTTTCATTACGCATCCAGGCCTTAACAGTGTTTTCTTTCAGCCTGAGTTATTGTGAAGTTAAACAGGATGTAGTCCATTAACAAGGCAAGTATGTTACCCGAGAAGGGCATTTCCCAGAGCCACTCATGCTTGGGCAGTATTAGAAACTCCTGACTTACTCAAGGGTAACTTCCCTGTTCTGCTCAGCCCATCTCCTTCTCCAACGTGTCCTCCTGTAACTCTATAAGTTGGAGTGTTCCCAGGGGTCTGCTTTTCTTGGTCTTCTTATTCTACTCTCTTTTTGGTTGACCTCTGTCACATTCCTTTAGTTCAAGCACCACCTCTACACTGATGATTCCCTTAGATATTTCCTCTTGCCCAAGCACCAAACCAGTCCTACAGATATTGCAAAATCAGCAGATTCAGACTAAACTCATATTCCATTAGGGATTAGGTCCTATAATTCAAACCTCAGAAATAATATCAAAGATACCCTTAGTATTTATCACCAGTACTAGAGGTTTGAACCTCATTATCTCTCACTCAGATTATTATAAAGAAATAACTGTGCTACCCTTTTGAGCCTACCCTTAACGGTGCCCCCCCCCTCCCGATTTATCAACCCTTAAAGAAAGGCTTTGCACAACTGCCCTAATTAAAATCCTCTATTAAGTTGCTTATGTCAGAGCAACAATGCCCAAACTCTTAGGCATGGCATATGAGTCCTGTCATTACCCTAAAAACCCACTTTCCCCTGCACGCCCCAAGCCCTATAACATATCTATGACTCAGAACATGTTGCTCCACCGAGTTGAAATTTCTTAAGACCCACTCTATTTTTACACGAACAATGAACAGTCCCCAGACTGCCCCAAGCATGGTGAGTTGCTCCTCCCACAAGCCTTCAAGAATTCCTTTCTTAAGGAATATACATGATTGCATTGTACTCATCTGCTATTGTGTCGATTCCCTGAATAAATGCTGAGTATCTGGTGAGTATCTAGGTCCCGTTCCTTATTCATCTCATTACACCAGGGACTGACAGAGTGCCTGGCACATAGTGAATACTCAAGAAATGTGTGAAGAATGAGGAAGAATTAACAAGGAACTTTTGAAAACTGATCTCAGAATCCTCCGGGATCCACACACCACTTCATTTCTCACAGCCTAAGCTCTGGGCACAGTTTTCCATTTTCTGCATAGTCATGCTCTGTTCAGACATTCAAACTATCTCCACCTCTCTCAGACAACATCTCTCCAAGCTTCTGGGTCTGGTTGGGCACCTGCCTCTTCCCTGGTCCCCCAGAGCATCCAGTTCATTAATCCATTGGTTATCTATTGCTTGGTAATTTTCACTTTCCTGTTTGATTTTTCTCTCAATTTCCCAGTCCTCTCCTCAATTAGACTAACCTGCTTAAATGCAAGGACTCTTTTATTCACAGCTTTGTGTTTTCATTACTTTATACCAGTGATTCTCAAATGCTGGGGCATATCAGAATCCACTGGAGAACTTTGTAACAATATAAAGGCCCAAGTTCTGCCAGCCCTTCATAGAGTCAATACATATGTGATGAGTGCACGAATCAATGAATGAATGAGCACCCTCCTCAGTCAAAACTGCCTAAACTTCTATAATAGAAGGCTGGCAATGAGCTAAATCAGTGGTTCTCAGTGTGTGGTCTCTGGATCTACAGCATCAGCATCCCCTGAAACTTGTTAGAAATGCAAATTTGGGTTTCTCTCTAGGAGCTGCAAAATCGGAAAATCTGATTTGGGGAGCCCAACAATTTCCATTTTTAAAAACCCTCCAGGTGATTCTGATGCACATTGAAGTTGGAGAATTACTGAGTTAAATTAAAAACTAAAGTTTGCTTCCAAATAAACCAGCCCTCTGTCTCTCTCCTCTTCACCCTTGCTCTTCCTCCCTCTCTGTGTGAACAGCATTTGAGTGACACACTTACAGTGGCCACAAGCCTGGATCTGAAGTTTGAAACAGAGATCCAAGAAACGCTACTCATCTCCCTAATCCCACCTACCACATCGCATCTCCTTTCTCAGGGGAGTGAGGAGGGCCATTGCTGTCAATGAGTTGCTTCGCCGAAACCACACAGAGCTCATTCTCAGCCTGTAACCATCTCCCCTTACAAGGCAAGACTGTTTGTAGATGCCATCCAGCAATCAAAGGAAAAGCACAAATACAACTGGTCAGAGTAGAGAGATCTCCATCCCCTTTGACCAGCATTCTGAACAAGCCTTTCTCAAATCTTTGGTGAGAGCCGGGAGGTCATCTCACTTCAGTGCAAGCCTCTCCATGCCTGTGTGAGGCCGGCATTGATGGAAGGGCAACTGAAAAGTCAGCACATAGAGGCAATTGCGGAGAGACGGCTCCCCAGAGATGGCTCTGATCTATCTGCATGAGCAGTAGATGGCTGCTCCTGTGGTTCTGAGCTTTGCTGGACTATGACAAACAGACCTCCTTGAAAACATTCCATAGTAGGCAATGAACATGTCAGCCTCCTCATTTGGGGCTGACGCTGAGAAGCAGCAAGACCACCAGAAGGACAATTGGGGATGTCCAGTTTGCTTTCATCTCTAATATAACTTTGTCTTTAGCAACATCTGAACCCTACAGACTGGTTTTAGGAGCAAAAAGCATAGTTTTCTGAATGTCAAAGGGATGTCCATTTATTTCCGTCCACTTATACTGGCACTGGTTCCACCAGTAGATATTTGTTGGAGTTTAGCTCTGTGAAGGCATTGTTCTGACAGCTGCAGGGAGACAAAGACAAACCAAATTGTACTTAAAGATCTGTCACTTCACTCTTTCCCCAAAGTCCAACTATCCTCAAAGGAAGAAAACAGAGACACAGATTGATTGGTACTTTAAAGTGATTTTGTTTCCTGCCTGCAGGTCAGTGATAATGAACTTCAGCATCCTGCATTTTTTATTTTTTTTATTTTATTTTTAGTATTTTTATGTCCTAAAGTTAACATATTCCTGCACAGCAAAGCTTTGTTCCACAGGTTTATTTTCTCCCAGGGTTGCAGAGGCATTTGTTTTACATTGTTGAGAAGTCACTGCTTGGCTGTTTCCAAATTGTTATGTTTTCCTCAACGTACTTTCAAATGTTCTAAAATATAAAAGGCTTGATGGCTTTGGGAAGGCTAGAAGAAACTAAATTCAAACAACATTCTGGGAGTTAGTTGGCTAGTTTATGAATAATCTTCAGTTTCATAAGATTAAATTAACATAAGTGAAATTCTCTACAAACCAACCTCTGTATAGAAATTGTGAGCTTCAAAAGGAGCAGGGCATGAGTGACTTAGAGACTCTGTGACTTTTTTTTTTCTTCTTTCTGCTGTGTCATGAAAGTAACAGTGTTTGAAAAAAAATCTTAAAGCTAAATTGTAACAAAAATCAGTCTCTGGAGGGTGGTGCTAAAGAGCTCTAGAGCTGGCTAGGAGAGCTAAGAAGATAACTTGTTCCTCTCCGATAAGATACAAATAAATAATTTTTTAAAATATGACTGTCAGTCAGGCCAGGCACGGTGGCTCATGCCTATAATCCCAGCACTTTGGGAGGCTGAGGCAGGCAGATCACCTGAGGTCAGGAGTTCGAGATGAGCCTGGCCAACACGGTGAAATCCCGTCTCTACCAAAAATACAAAAATTAGCCAGGCATGGGGGTGCATACTTGTAATCCCAGCTACTTGAGAGGCTGAGGCACAAGAATCTCTTGAACCCAGGAAATGGAGCCGAGATCACAGCACTGCACGCCAGCCTGGGCAACAGAGCAAGACTCCATCTCAAAAAAAAAAAAAAAAAAAAAAACATATATATGACTGTCCACAGAGGCCCCCTAAATTCCTCTTTTGAAGAGGATAGAGCCAGTTAGACAGAAACTGGGTCACGTGGCCCTTTGAAAGAGGCACTCAGTGGTATCCTAGTAAACGTTTAACCACCAGGTCAGAGCTGGACCCTGATTTGTAGCGTTTGCCAATTCCATGGAGTAAAACTCCTGTGGTGATCCATTTCATGCCACCAGTGTGATAACCATGAGACTCTCACCCGCTCACGGAGATGCTTTAGCACACCAATGGATAAAGCACAATGCTTAAGAGCACGAGCTCTGGAGGCAACACCTGTGAGCCACAGCCCCAGCTCCACCATGTGTTAACTGTGGGGCCTCAAATAGAGCTACCGATTCTCTCTGGGCTTCAGAGTCCTCTCTGAAAAATCGGTCCACCATAGGATTAACTTGGGGAATAAATGAGATGGTATCTATAAAGTCCTTAAAAACAGTACGTGGTAAATGATCAGGAACCATTAGCTATTTAGAGTGCTGTTATTGTTATTATTGTTGTTTTTGTTCTTGTTATTTCTGTAACCTAAGTGGAAGAACGATTGTGACTTACTTTAAAAAGAGAGTCAGGATACATATTATAACAACAATTAATTTTGCAGCAGTGGAAACAGTATTTAACTTGTACCTAAGTAGTGCATCTCTCCATAGTGCATCCCATTCTCTAAAACTATTATTTAAAACAGCTGTAGAAAGAGCTAGCGTTTTATTGAAAGTTTTAAGTGACAGGATATGGACAGGAATTCTGATTTCTCTCTGTTACCTATTCTCGTGAAGAAGCCTGGCTGTGTGGCCTGTGCTTCTAGACATTCATTCAACACTCACTGGGTACCTACCATCACCAAGCCTGAGCCTGCCATAGACACCTGAAGGGAGGTACAGTGCCCCCTAGTGGACAGAGCTTCTCAGAAGTTAGCCAAACAGCCACGAGAGCAATCATTGGGTCCTTAGGTGTACACATACAAATTCTACCTAAGCTCTCTTACACCAAAATCTCTGCTCAATTGACCCACAATATAATATTGCTCATCCCATGCTCTTTCCTCTTTCCTGCAAGACTTCAGATCTCGTGGAGGTTCCTGAGGAAGCCAATGGGCCAGGAGGCGGGTATGACCTAAGGAAACGCAGCAACAGCGGTGAGTGAGGGAGCAGGCACAGCACAAATGTGATCACATGAGTCACGGTCAGTGGGCAGGTCAAGTTGATTTCCAGTCCCCTTGCTTTCTCTTCTTGCTTTGGAATTTAATCAGGGCAAGTGTTCAATGTTCTGGAGAGAATGTGAGCATTGTTTCTGGTGGATTTCAGTGATTTGCTCTAATATCTTCCTGAGTTCTATATCCTGAGTTCTCATGCTTTATGAGAGTATATATACTCATATATATCATATATGTATATCATATATATTATATATCATATATCATATATGTATGTCATATACTATATAGTATATATGATATATATGTATATAATGAGCTGTATTGGGGTTGAAGAGTCGCTTCCAGAACTTTTTGTGAATATGTCATTTCCTCCACTGAGCTAGATCTCATTAGCAAACCATACACAGAGAAGTTAATTTGTGCTACACCTTAGGTACCTGAAATCAAGTGGTGGTGGGGCCCAGGAGGGAAGTGTGGGCCTCACATTTGGCTCCTTCCCCAGCAGAGACAACTTAGAAGCTCAAAAAATTGATATGTACAATCCAACCAAACATTCTATATTAAAATTATTTAATCTAATAATTTAAGCCTTTGTTATAATAATTTCTAAAATCTTTATTAAATGCTAACTTCATACTTCCACTTGCTGACATTAAGAAAGAACTGCCTCGTAATCCAGAGCTTAATACATGTGACCAGATCCTTATGGATGCATTCTTGCTGGGCCTTTTTGACATCAATAACTACTTAACCTCCACTCATTTATCAAAAAATATTTATGAAGCATTTACTGTGATTAGCAAAAGTGTGTCAGTCAAAGTCCTGCAGGACCTGAGTTGCACTGTTAACTTGAGCTGAATGTATTCTCATGGCAGAGTTATCCTTCCAAATTCCAATCCCAGCCCTGCCTTTTCCACCCTGTATGCAGAAATTCCTCATTCAATACCACATAGCTGTTTTGTCAACAGCTGTCTGATGAGGTATCACTTTTACTTCCTTCACTCTGGGAATTCATTTATATCTCTTCTCTAGTTAGGACTGTGCCTGTAATTCCCACAAGGCACCATGTGCTCAGCTGCCCTATGATTTTCCTTCCTAAATAAGTGCCAGTGTTCACCATGCCCCCCCTTGCCAGGTCCACACACATCTGCTAAAGCTCACCGCTGGGGTAAGGACTCTTTGGCATCACATCGGGAAAACTGTACTTTTAGATAATGCAAACAATCACTGAGCACTTAGCAGTGCCATTAGAGAGACAGATTAGAGGGTGTTGGCTTCAAGGGGAACCTCATACTGGGTCAGCATCACAGCAGGGCCATCCCAGCCCAACTGTCTGGCATTGCAGGACCAGCAATTGAACTTAAACAGCAACCCTAGAGTTTCTCAGTATCTAAGGATCTGACTCACCAGAGACTTGCATGTCAATGCTTTAAGTGTGATCAGCTGCTCAGTCCTGAGTCTGACTACTGCCTTCCCCCTTCCCCTGACGCTCTTCTCACCAACGTCACTGCTGGCCTCCTCCTCACTAACGGCGCTGGAAACATTTGGTCCTTGGCCCATCTTTGCTCTGGAGGCAGAATGCTAGACGTCACTTAATGATCATGTGATCCCGAAGCAGTGACCTAGCCTCTCTCTGCTTCAATCACCTCAACTCTAAAATGAAGATAATAACACCAAATCCATAGGGTTCTTATGATCTTCAGATGAGATAATGAATGTAAATACTATCCATTCATTGTTGACTCAAACTTCATCTTCAGTATTAGGATTCTTTGCTGCCTCCAGATGCCTATCACCTATTGGACATTGCCATCTGAATGCAGAATTGTCGTCTTAAAGTTGACATACCCAAACTTTACTCTTGATCCCCTCACCCAGTCACACATTCAACTGGCTCTTCCTGCAATTTTCTCTGCTCAGTAAATAGGAACTCTATTCAACCAGTTGATTAGGCCAAAGTCTTTGAAATCAGCCCTGACTACCTATTCCTCTCACACCTCAGATGTAATCCATCAGCAAACTCTATTTGCTGCTTCTCAAAATTATGCCCAGCATGTGCTCACTGCTTAACTCTCTGCCTCAGCCATCCTGGTCTGGCTGTGTCTATGCTGTTGCTCACCAATTCCTTGAGGAGTTAGAACACAATTTACACTGAGGGTTTCTTCTCTTAAAAGGTGGTGTTAATAGGAATTTACAATAGGAAGAGCTATATTTAACAATCATTGATTTGTAGCATCGCTGCTATTAACAAAGCCATCATACAGTCATAAAGTGTCGGAGATGCAGGTAGAGCCTCACTACTCTAAATGTGGCCCATGGACAACTCATGTGAGCATCAGTTGAAAGCCTGTTAGAAATACCAAGTTTCAGGCCATTCCACACCTGCTGAATCAGGATCTGCATATGAATCTGTGGTTCGTAGTCTCATTCAAGTTTAAGAAGTAGGACTAGAGGTCACTTAGTCCAATTCCCTCCCCTCCAATATGCACACATGCACACCACAGTACCCCGGTATAGATAAGGAAACTAAGTCACAGAGTAGTACACACAAAGACACCAAGTGGACAATTTTCCATCTCTTCTACGTTAAGGGGCATTTTCACAGCCTTTTTCAAAGAGATCTGGTGAAAGAGCTTAGCAAGCAATAAACTCCAAAAAAGTGTTGGAGATGTATTAACAATTCTTTTGATCAGCAATAGCTCTCTCTACAATGCACCCTGAGAAGCTAGGAGGATTAATTATGCAGCAGTTTGCTTCAAAACACTTTCCTTTGATTGACTTTAATGTCTTGTCCATGCAGTTTGTTCTCAAACATGGAGAAAACACCCTACATATGTGGTCCAATTTCCCACAGATCTTCTCAGTCATGCAAGGAGGGTGTTGCTGCTCAGAAGCAGTGTCTGGGATTACAGTCACAACCAGTTCTGCATTCCATGTTTCATTTATGTCTTAAAAAATATGCAGTGCATACAGGTGTCATATGTCGTAATAGCTAGTTTTTTCCAACTCGCTGTTATGTCAAATTCCTTGAGGAATATCTCCAAAGCCACCTGGGAAGGAAGTGCAATTCGTACTAACTTCTTTACTGCTAAGAGTACAGTCTCTGCTTTCTCTCTTATAAACAATCCTTGGCACATCTAAGTGTTGCTGGTTGTTGTTTTGAACACTATTCCTGGATGCATCATAAATATACATGGAGGAAATTGTTGGTCTTCACCTTTGGCTTGACTGCTAGAAACTTCACTCATAACAAAGTAACAAGCAAAGAGAGAAGTAAAATCTCACCTGAAGTAAAATCTGGCCTGCCTATTTCAGCTCCAAATGCCAAATAATAACGTTATTGGCTGCCTTCAGTAATTGCATTTCAGAATGACTGTATGTGATCATAATTTTCCTGGAAGAGAAACAGACAGTAGAGGACATAAGCAATACAAATTCCTAGAATTTTCTTCAAAAAGGGCTGGGTTAATCACAGCCACTTAAGGATATTACAAAATTGAATACTACCTCACTTTACACTAAAACAAAGAAATTTTATCCTGAAAAAAAAAAGGCAAGCTCAGATCTGGAAAATGAATCCTAGCCTTCAGCATGTACTAATTCAATATCTCAAATTTTAAGGTGTCAAAAAAAAAAAGAGCAGATATTTTCAAGGTTAAATTGGCAGATGCCCCTGGGTTTGGTACCACTCCATTGTATAATTTCTAAATTACAGATGCAAATATTTGTGGTATGTTTCTGCAACACATGCTTTGTTTCAAGTTCAGGTAAAGATATTTTTAAACTTGAACAGAAGATTCCCTTTCCAGCAATGTGGAGAACTGGCCATTCAGAGGAATTTTTCCCAGTTTAGCACTCCTAAAACTGTTAAGAGAAAGAATTGTTTTTAAAAAAATCTAGTTAATGCATGGCTGAGCTGGCAGCAAAATAAGGCAATTCCTTAGCATCTAGGAATGACAGTAGAACATGAATTCAGAGATATAAGCAGGTAAAGGCCAATGTTTACTGTGCACATCCTAGAGCCTTAGCCTGGGAAATAATAGGCCCCATTTATGAACAATAGACAATAAAATGGGGAGTGGCCAGAGTATTAGGTTGGATGAGAGGCCCTTTTGAAAAATATTAATACCCCAAAAGCTACCCTTAGGATCACTGGACAAAGAGAATTCCCTGCAGAGGAATATGCTATATCAGCCTTAACTCAAGTGGAAAGGAAAGGAAACAAAAAAGTTGGGAGGAGAGAGAAAGAAAGAAAGACAGGCAGAGAAAAAGAAGGGAGGGAGGGAAGAAAGGAAAGAAAGGAGGAACGAAAGAACCAGTCTGCTTACTTGGATTTTAGGGCCTGAATTCATACTACCTGTATGGGCAAATAATATAATAATATGATATTTTAGTTTAATTTAGTTTTAAGTGGTCCAGGTACAGTAAGATCACCAGGCATTTGGCAGAAACAAATGTAAACTCTCTCTAGAGGAAGAAAATTTTAAACTAGACCTCAAAAACTTCCCACAAATGAACATTCAAAGAACACAAGCTAACAACCAAAATTCACCAAACACATGAGAAAATGAGCCGTGATGAGTAAGTACGAGCAGAAACAACCAATTTTATGGTCAGATTTTCAAGACTGTACATGTTAGAATTATCAAATGAAGAAATATATAACTATATAGTTGTATACATTTAAAATGTTAAAATGGACCATAAAACATAACAAAGGAAAAAGAGACTATCAAAAGTAAAGAAGCAAACTTGAGGAAAGTCAAAAAGAACTTCAAGAATTATTATTATTTTTTTTTAATTTATTTATTATTATTAAACTTCAAGTTGTAGGGTACATGTGCACAACGTGCAGGTTTGCTACATATGTATACTTGTGCCATGTTGGTGTGCTGCACCCATCAACTCGTCATTTACATCAGGTATAACTCCCAATGCAATCCCTCCCCCCTCCCCCCTCCCCATGATAGGCCCCGGTGTGTGATGTTCATAGCAAAGACTTGGAATCAACCCAAATGTCCATCAGTGACAGATTGGATTAAGAAAATGTGGCACATATACACCATGGAATACTATGCAGCCATAAAAAAGGATGAGTTTGTGTCCTTTGTAGGGACATGGATGCAGCTGGAAACCATCATTCTTAGCAAACTATCACAAGAATTATTTTTAAAGTGGAAATTTGATTGATAGATTTAACAACATATTAGGCATAAAGAGATAATTCGTTCCCTAAAATATAGAATCAAATAAACGTTAGGGTACAGTTAGGAAGACAAAGCAGTGGAATTTGTGAGAGTAAAAGTGACATGGAAGATGAGTAAGTCCAACATGCATGTAACTGACAATTTAGGAGTACATAAAGAGAGAATGGGGCCCCAGCCACAGTGGCTTACGCCTGTAATCTCACCACTTTGGGAGGCCGAGGTAGGAGAATTGCTTGAGCCCAGGAGTTTGAGACCAGCTTGGGAAACATGGTGAAACCCCAGCTTTACAAAAAATACAAAATTAGCCAGGCCTAGTGGTGCCTGTCTGTAATCCCAGCTAACTGGGAGGCTGAGGTAGGAGAAATGTTTGAACCTGGGAGGTTGAGGCTGCAGTGAGCCATGATTTTGCCACTATACTCCAGCCTGGGAGAGAGAGCACCACACCTTGTCTCAAAAAGAGAGGGAGAGAAAGAGAGAATGTGAAAGAGACAATATTTAAGAATATACTTGTGGAGAATTTTCCGGAATTGATTAAAGACACCGTTACTCAAATTTAGAAATCTATACCTAGATATAGGTTACTGAAACTGCAGAATTTCCAAGATAAAAGAAAACATAAAATGCAGTACAAAGAACAGATTACCTACAAAGAAATGAAAATTGGACTGTTACTTCTTACAAATTACAGTGTAAGTGAAATAACAGTAGAATGCTATCTTCAGTTTGCTGAAAGAAAAGTGATCCTTAACCTAGAATTGTAAAGGAAGCAAAACTATCTTTCAATAATATATTTTTCAGACAAAAACTGTATTTACAGTTCAATTAAGAAAAACCTATATTCAAAACATTTCAAAAAGATGTACTTCAAAGAGGAAAATATGACCTCAATGGAAAGACTGAAAAGTAAGAAGGAACAAAGGGCAAAGAAAGTGATAAACATGTGGCTAAATGTAAGCAAACACTGGATACGTTTTTTAAAATAATGTTTTTTAACATTTGTTAATAAAACATTAGCTGAAATACTGACTTTATGTGGGAAATGGGCATTCAGAGATTCTTGTATTGCTTTGGAGGAGATTAAACATACTATTTCACTTTCTATTTTGTTAAAACATATCTCATAGAATTTCTAAGATGACTGCTAAAGGAATAAAAAATAGATTCAACCTTCCAAACCAGAAAGGGAACCAAACTGAATGATGAGAAGAAGAAAAAAATCAATCAATTCAAAAGAAAGAAGGGGTGGAAAGTGGCAGAATAGAAGAAACAGCATAGAAAATTTGGGACAATTACAAAATAAAATGTTAGGGAGAAATCCCAATTTATCAGTAATCAAAATAAATGTAAACCCATTTAAGCACTCTAGATAAAAGATAAAGTTTTTCAGACTAGATTTTTTAAATGATCTATATACTGCTTATAAATACCTAAAACATAAGGATGTAGAAAGTTAAAAAGACAAAGTTTTTTTTTGTTTCGTTTTTGGTTTTTTGTTTTTTGTTTTTTGTTTTTTTTTACTTTCTGCAGGGAGAAGAAGGAAAAACATAGGCAGAATAAATAATTTACCAGATATAGAAACCAAGAGGCAACGACAGGCAAATATTAAGCCAAAAAAAAATTATATAGCTGTGTTAATGTGTGAAAAATTGACTTTAAGACCAAGAAAGCATTACTAGAATTTAAAAGTGTTATCTACATGATCATGTTCACTTCATCTGAAGATATAAATTCTAAACTTGCATATACCTAAATCAGGCTATATAGATAGCCTGAAAAAGAAACTCAAGGAGAAATTGACAAAATTATTCCAAACTATTGAGTGATTTTAAGATGCCTCTCAGTTATTGGCAAATCAGATAGACAAAAAGATTCTGCACAGATATAGAGGATTTGATGACACATTGGACAATCCTAATCTAATTTACCTAAAAAGGACACTCCCTGTAACAAGTAGAAGATTCAAATTCCTTTTAAGAACACATGTGATACATATACACCATGGAATACTATGCAGCCATAAAAGTGAATGAGATCGTGTCCTTTACAGGGACATGGATGGAGCTAGAAGCCATTATCCTCAACAAACCAACGCAGAAAGAGAAAACCAAACACTGCATGTTCTCACTTATAAGTAGGAGCTGAACAATGAGAACACATGGACCCAGGGAGGGGAACAACACACACTGGGACCTGTCAGGGCAGTGGGGTAAGGGGAGGGAGGGTATTAGGAAAAATAGCTAATGCATGCTGGGCTTAATGCCTAGGTGATGGATTGATGGATAGATAGATGCAGCAAACCACCATGGCACATGTTTACATGTGTAACAAACCTGCACATGTACCCCAGAATTAAAATTAAAACTTAATTGTAAAAAGAACACATAGAATGATTTAAAATACTGATCACCCACTAGACCAAAAGCAATTTCATGAATTTCAAATAATTATTATTATATAGAATACATCTTTCTGACCACAGCGCAAATAAGATGGAAATCAATAGTCAAAAGATAACTAGGAAAACCAATAACTTGTGAAGTAAAAACACTTCTAAAATTTTTATAACTTGGCTGCGCATGGTGGCTCATACCTGTAATCCTAACACTTAGAGAGGCCAAGGTTGGAGGATCATTTGATGCCTGGAGTTCAAGACCAGCCTAGGCAGCTTAGGGAGACTCTGTCTCTACACAGAATTTTAAAAAATTAGCCAGGCAGGGTGGCACATGTCTATAGTCTAGCTACTCTGGAAGCTTAGGGGGAAGGATCACTTGAGCCCGGAAGGTCGAGGCTGCAGTGAGCTGTAATTGTGCCGCTGCTCTCCAGCCTGGGCGACAGAGCAAGACCTTATCTCAAAAACAAAGCAAAAAACAAAAAACAAAAAAACAAAAACACATAAAGGGATTCATAATAAAGACTGGAATATATTTAAAGCTAAATGAGAATGAAAACATATCAAAACAACACATATCCAAACTACTAAAGTTGAGATTTGAGTATTTAGCTTTAAAATGAGTGTTAAAAAATAAGAAAGTCTGAAAAGTAATAATCTAAGCACTATACTTAAGAAGTCAAAAAATAAAACAGAATAAATTCAAAAAAGCAGAGGGCAATAATAAAGACAGAAATTATTAAATTACAAAGATGGATCCATAAATCTTGAGTGTTTTTTAAACAAAATTACAATCTCTAATGATTTTTAAGATAAAAAAGATGAAACAAAAATCAATACAAAAAAGAGCAACATAACAGAGATTGTGAAGAAAACTGAAGAATTTTATAACCAATTTCATGCCAATGTATTTTACAACATTTTTAAATGGGCAGATATAAAGATAGATATCAACGATTAAAGCCTGACTCAAGAAGAAATAGAAATAGCAAATATGAATTTTCTTATAATATTTATAGAAGCTGAATCAATGTTTTAAATTTTACACAATGACAATACTAGGCCTGAACAACTTTATGAGTAAATTCTATGAAACATTTAAGGAAGAGAAAATTTTCAGATTACATAAGCTCTTTCAGAGAAACAAGAAGTAGCAACAAGGAAGGACAGCAGCATTCTCCAACTCAGTTTATGAGGCTAGGATTATACTGACTTTAAACCCAAATGAGGATGACATGAAAAAGGAAAATCACTGGCCAGTCTTTCTCTTGAATACGGATGTAGAAATCTCAAGCAAAATCTCAGTAAACTGAACCCATAAAGTATTTTTAAAAGACATTGTATTTTTACAATGTCTTTCAAAGTTCAAATGTCTTTCAAAGTTGAACTTATCAGGGATGCAAATTTTGGTTCACGTCAGATAATCCAGTAATGTAACTTGCAGCTTTACTAGGTTAAAAAAATTAATAATCTAACTAAAAAACACGGTGGTCTTGGGCCTCACAGGTCTGCAAGGTAAAAAGCAAAAGACAGTATATAGGATAGGAGAAGAAGAAAGTTCTTTGGGGATGTGATAAGAACTAAAGAACTAAAGGTTCATTTTGCTTCTGTAACATTAGAAACTATGCCTACATAATAGACATATTCTTTGAATACTTGTTATGGGTGAAATAAACAACCAAATTATTTTTCATGAAATAATTTAAAGCACCAAAAATAAAAGGCATATGCTGTTTTTGGTAGTTACCTTTCTTTTCTCCCCTTCCATTAAATCAAAGTCTTAGAAATGGTTGGAATAGGTTTTAAAAATTATTTTTGCAACCTTCGATTTCTGTTTGCAGCCATACATGAAAACATATATAAGGTCACTTCAAATATTTTTCAGCAAAGTTTACAAAGATGATATACATTTTGAGCCAGAGGGTCAGAGGGAGATTCAATACAAAAATTAAAACAATGTGAAATTATAAAATTGTAAAATCAATCAACACTGAACATTGTAGACGCCCTTTTGGTTCAAATCAAGAATTTTCTAGGAAGATTCTCTTTACATTTCCATTCAAATATTTAATATTCTTTTAGAGGTGTCCGGTTTTATACTTAGGGAATCAAGTGTTTACAGCAGGATTTCAGACAGTCACACAATACCAGAAAAAGGTTTTGCTAATCTCTACTCTTTTTAGACTGGTAAACATCAAGTTAAGTGGCCAAATACTGAGGCAGACAAGATTCACAGAATCGGACCTTCGTTTTCTAGTTACTTACAAACCAGAGCCCCACCAGTGACTGCATATTGGCTTCCTAGGGATAATGGAATTGCCTCCATAAACTCTAGAACTATAAGCCAAGAAGAATAGATATTTGATAAGCATCAGTACATTTACAGAGGCTCTTGTTCTGAAGCACTTTTTCTGTATCACTGCTGTTGAGGCTATTTTAAGAACAGTGAAGAATGTCAGTGCACTAATGTAATAGGTTATAGAGCTTTCTGTGGTGTTCCCCTCCCTCTATGGACATTTCCTTGATAATCTGAAGGGAAATCAAAGAGAAGAATAAAGCAGCAATGTATAATCTTAAAATTTCAAGTCATCAAAATGGTAGAGTAATTTAAACAACAGAGCTTTATTATATAAACTTGGAAATATTTACCATATTTTTGTTTAAGGAAAATACATACGATGAGAATGATAAAGTTACGACATTAGTCATGGATGTAGGTTAGGCTGACCAAACTAGATAAGGCAGAAGTCCCATTATCCATCAGGGACATCCCACAGCTGGGTATGTGAACAATGAAAACTCATGCTCATTTTGTTTTTTGTTTTTTGTTTTTTGTTTTTGTTTTTGTTTTTTAGATGGAGTCTCACTCTGTCACCCAGGCTGGAGTGCAGTGGTGCCATCTCGGCTCACTGCAATCTCCACCTCCCACCAGGCTTAAGTGATTCTCCTGCCTCAGCCTCCCGAGTAGCTGGGATTACAGGCATGTGCCACCATGCTCAGCTAATTTTTGTATTTTAGTAGAGATGGGGTTTCACCAAGTTGGCCAAGCTGGTCTTGAACTCCTGACCTGAAGTGATCCACCTGCCTCGGCCTCCCAAAGTGCTGGGATTACAGGTGTGAGCCACCATGCCCAGGCTTCCTGCCCATTTTGTTAAGGCTTGTCCACTATCAAAGGCTACAGAATGGGTACTTAAATACAAAAGGAAGAAAATTATACTCCCAATAATAAACTAAAAGAAAAAACAAATAGTAGCCCCAATGTATTGACAATAAGAAATCAAGGAAATATTTTGAAGTTTAAAACTAAAGCTTTAATCTTCAAAATACAATGTAGATATCTTCAAGAAACTAGAATCGAGATATTGAATATAGATTAAAGAATCATACTTAGAAGAGGCAGCTCAAATACAACCAAAGTGGATATACCTCACCCACCACCCCATTAACAAGCAGTTTGATGCATTCAACAAGGACAAGTGCTCCTGAGAGGAACACTATCCAATGAGATCAAATATGAACACACTATTGCCAATCGTTATATGAGGCAAGTACTAGTCAGGCATGTACAAAAGTTGTGGGAGCACAGAGAAGGTGGTACAGAATCCTGCATGGGGAGGCAAGAGAAGAGTCACGTGGAAGACGACCTGAACACTGGGTCAAAAAGGGTGAGGAAAAGGCAATAAGTAGTAAAGTAGAAGCTATGGTACTTAGAATAAATAAAGCCATCTTTCAGGCATATTTTTTTAAATGGTTACTAGATTCATAAAACGCCTGCTTTCTCTTGTCTCCTTCAGTGTTTACATATCCAGAAAATGGCACTGATGATTTCAGAGATCCGGCGAAGAACATAAGCCACCAGGTATTTATGGATGTCACAGAAGACAAGTCAGACAGGAGTGCTTAGGTAGACCTGCAGGTCGCCATCCAAGTGGGTCATGAAATCAATTTAGTGG